>NC_071091.1:39000380-39152880 GCF_027358695.1 Spea bombifrons
TGCTCCAGAGGGCGGAGGGTGGCCACTAGTGGTAGCAGATATAAATGGCACAGGTATGAAAAAGCCATGGTTCAGGCAGCAAAAAAGTGGTTCCTGACAATATTGTGCTTCTGTGACCAGTGTATGTCTGTCTCATAATTATTACTTATTATATTTTTGTCAGATAAAAAGAAGTGTTTGATTGTATTAATTTAAAAATAACTAAACTAAGCTAAAACATGTTTAAATCGTTTTGGAAACTTTTGCAGTATGATTACCATTAACACAGACTATAAGGTGTACATTACAAAGCCGTAGAATTTTTACATTAGGTATGATGGGATTGCAACTCAAATTTTCAACAAGTAAACCAAAAATACCCACAAAAGTATATATTTCTGTAAAGAATTATATCAGGGGTACTTGGGCACTCTTCATGCAGCTATTTGGCCACCAATCACTGTCAAAAGTGGCCGCAATAATTATTTCCTGAGCTTTTTTCCACCAACACTTAGGTTGCTTAGATTTTTTTGCATGGGGATCACACGCTGGGATCGCGCATCATCGATGACGTAGCTGGTACGTCCCGGTCTGCCGGTGACCTTTGACCCGGAAGTACCAGGTACGTCCCGGTCTAGAAGGGGTTAAGCTACTATCAGGATTAACCCTATATTCCACACTTGAGCTTAGAATCATTTTTATTAAGGAACTGTTTACTCTGATTGGTAGGGCTTGCCCTACATCAATAAATCAGACAAGATTCCTTCATTTGATTCCTCAAATCGTGGATACTCTTATTATTAATTTTTCCATAATTTTGACACTCCATCATAGCACATCCTTGCAGACGAGAGGGCTTGCCTCCAGGGTTAATCTAAAAGGGTTATTGGTTAGCCTTATAGAGGAGGCACAGGCACTATTAAAGCCATCAACTTCTATTTAGGATTATACCACTTATACCCATTTTTTTTCATTAAGGTATTTAGACCACTATTTTAGTGGTCTATAGTGTTTGTGCACCACGGTATATATTTATTATTATTTCTTCCTTTTCATCTGTATATACCTACACTAGCATTCTGGACCTTGTTTTTGATATTATATTATATTCAGAGTTGGGGACTCGGCATGCAAGTGGCAGATGAGGTTCAATATAGAGAAATGCAAAGTTATGCATTATGGTAAAAATAATAAAAATGCAACCTATTCTTTAAATGGAATATCCTTGGGGAAAACTACCAATGGGAAGGATTTAGGAATAATCGTAGACAACAGACTTGACAATGCCAGCAAGCAACTGCAAGGGCCAATAAGGTTTTGGCATGCATAAAAAGAGGATATTATGCCTCTTTACAGGTCAGTGGTAAGACCTCACCTTGAATACGCGGTACAATTCTGGGCACCAGTCCTTATAAAGGACATTATGGAATTAAAAAAAGTGCAAAGGAGGGCTACAAAATTATTAAGGTAATTGGGAGATACTAGTTATGAAGAGAGACTAAAAAAGTTAAAATTATGTACGCTAGAAAAACGGCGATATGATAACATTATATAAATATATGCAGGGCCAATATAACGAGCTCTTCAGTGACCTGTTCATTAACAGAAAGGTACAAAGAACAAGAGGTCACCCTCTGAGACTGGAAGAGCGGAGATTTCATAGACGACAAAGGAAGAAATTCTATACAGTAAAGACAATAAAGGTATGGAATTCACTAATATTTTAGAGCTTCTTGATCCAAGGAGAAATTCGATTGATTCCTGGAGTCAAGAAGGATTTTTTTCCCCTGATGGCAGAATTCTAAGTAGCTTAATTAGGGTTTTTTTTGCCTTCTTTTGTT
Organism: Spea bombifrons; assembly: GCF_027358695.1. Classification (NCBI taxonomy): domain Eukaryota; kingdom Metazoa; phylum Chordata; class Amphibia; order Anura; family Pelobatidae; genus Spea; species Spea bombifrons. The sequence continues at coordinate 39,002,201 of NC_071091.1, forward strand.
TCAAGAATAGGAATGTTAGATAGAAGGGTTGAACTTGATGGACTTTTTTCAACCTTATGGAATATGTAACTATGTAACTTGCTGAGGGGATTATCTCTGGCACACAGCCAGGATCTGCAACCACGGAGCGACCACCATTGTTTTAGTTCAATGTTGTATAATTCAGCCCCCCCCTTTCCCCAGTTCCACCACTACAGACATTTACCCCGACCATCCCTGGAACAGATTTGGGCCAGTAATAGATAGTGGAGGTTGGGACCCTATTGTATTGTTGATCCCTTTACTGCCCCTGTTGTCTCTTGGAGACAGATTAAGGGGGCAGTTTGTATCCCAATATCTTGTTTTATGTTAATGTGTGTTTTGCTGGATATACCCAGCCCTGTGTGTGAGAAATAAATCAGTCTTCGTTTTGGTTATACCCTACATTGAGTCTCGGCTAGTGACAGGGAAACCGGGGAAAGAGTGTGTGTCCCAGGCTAAGGGAGCACAAGTCAGCGGAGGTAGTCGGTCGGACTAGCCAGATCCGTGACAACCCCCTAAGACCTCTCCCACAAGTACAGTCTGTAAACAGGATTTACATCTGTGTATATATATATATATATATATATATATATATATATATATATATGGGCTGGCAGCATCAATACACAAGAGGGCAGCTGGAGGCAAATATACACATAGTGCTGGTTGGGGGCAGAAATACAAAAGGGGGGTCAACGACAAACCATCTTAGCCCATCCGGATGTAGGTGTCAGTGCGGCAGAGCCTGTCATGGTGTGTGTGTTTTGGTGTTGGTATGGCAGAGCCTGTCCTGGTGTGTGTGTTTGGGTGTCGGTGTGGCAGAGCCTGTCCTGGTGTGTGTTTGTGTGTAAGTGTAGCAGAGCCTGTCCTGGTGTGTGCTTGGGTGTTGGTGTGGCAGAGCCTCTCCTGGTGGGTGTGTGTGTCAGTGTGACAGAGCCTGTCCTGGTCTGTGTGTGTTTGGTGTCTGTGTGGCAGAGCCTGTCCTGGTGGGTGGGTGTATCAGTGTGACAGAGCCTGTCCTGGTGTGTGTGTGTGTTTGGGTGTCGGTGTGGCAGAGCCTGTCCTGGTCTCTGTGTATTTGGTCATCTGTTTCCGGACACTTTACTTACTGTAGAATGAAATTGAATTGTTTAATTTTTACTTATCCAGAGATTAAACATACTCCTGAAGTTGTAGACAAACCTCTCCCTCTCTTGTTTCTAGGCCCAGAAACAAGAAAGGGAAAGGAAATCTGCATATTTTATTAAAAAGGATTAGTGGCAATAAATTATGGCATCCCATGTATGGTGACTTTTTTTTTGTATTCTGATGTAGTCCCAATCACAATAAAATTCTATCCTATATTATCTACCTAGCACTGATGTCCAGTACACATGGATGTCGAGGAGTTAAGATTCTGTCTATTTTATTTATTTCCATAAAAAGGCCCACCAAAATCCTCAGCACAAGGCCTATGAGGCTCTTATTCCGGCCCTGTATGCAGCTGATTCCACACTTGCATCTGGTTAAAAAAAGAAAGCAATTTCACATTCACTTTGCAGTTTCACCATATTTTGTTTCTGAATGGATATATGAAAGAGCAAAAAAGTTCTTGAATTGTATTCAGCAATACCTTGCAAGTGCAGCAATAAGTCATATACATCAGTATGGCATGTTTTTCAGACAGTGTGGGGTCAAAATGAGAACATTTCAGTATTTTAACATGGAATTTTAGCAGATCGCTTCACGGGCAATGTTCCATCTAATTTTTCTTAGGTGGCGTGCACAGAAAATTTCTCTTGTGCAAAAATTTTCCCAGAGCCAAAATTATGTGCGCACAATATCCGCACCGCATAAAGTATCAAAAATATATATATATTTTTCTTTTATTGGGGAAAAACTGCTGTGCGCACACTTTTTGGACGTGTGCACTCTCTAAAAATGCTATGTGCCCGCGCACAAGCGCACAGCTTAGAGGGAACACTGTTCACGGGGCCTATGTCTCATTTGACATTAAATATATATATACCGTATTTGCTCGATTATAAGACGACCCTGATTATAAGACGACCCCCCAAATCTTAATATTAATTTAGGAAAAAAAGAAAAAGCCTGAATATAAGACGACCCTATAGGAAAAAAGTTTTACCAGTAAATGTTAATTCATTTAAACACTTTTTTTAATATAAGGTATGCTTGAGAAAAATATTTTGGTTTTATTTCCTTCTATTTTCCAACCTGCCCCCCAGTTATGCACATCTGCCCCAGAAGTGCCTTATACCCCCTATATGCCACTGTGCCCCATGATATGCCTTTTAACCCTCTAAATGCCACAGTGCCCCATGATATGCCTTTTAACCCTATATGCCACTGTGCCCCATGATATGCCTTTTAACCCTATATGCCACTCTTGCACTTAGAGGGTTAAAAGGCATATTATGGGGAAGAGTGGCATATAGGGAGGTTTAAGGCATTTCAGGAGGCAGAGTGGCATTAAAGGGGTTAAAAGGCATTTCACAGAGCACAATGCCTTACACCCCCCATTTAACACTCCCCCTCCCTCCTCCAAACTTACCGGTGCTTCTGAGTTGGGGGGGCGCATAACACAGGAGGGTCCAGGTCCCCTGCATCTGAGCCCCAGGTGCTTAGTCCGGACAGCATGTAGAGCTCCACGCGAATCGCGTAGAGCTCTACACGCTGCCCGGACTAAGCACCGGGGACTCAGAAGCACCGGCAAGTTGGAGGAGGCATAACACAGGAGGATGCAGGTCCCCTGCATCCTCCTGTGTTATGCCCCCCCCCTCCAGTTTACCGGTGCTTCTGAGTCCCCAGTGCTTAGTCCGGGCAGCGTGTAGAGCTCTACACAATTGTATTGTGTAGAGCTCTACGCGATTATATCGCGTAGAGCTCTACATGCAGCCCGGACTAAGCATGCACCGGTAAGTTGGGTCGGGGGTTAACACAGGAGGATCCAGGTCCCCTGCATCTGGGTCCCCAGTGCTTAGTCCGGGAAACGTGTAGAGCTCTACGTGATTGTATCGCGTAGAGCTCTACACGCAGCCCGGACTAAGCACCGGGGACTCAGAAGCACCGGTAAATTGGGGGGGGGGGGTTAACACAGGAAGATCCAGGTCCTCTGCATCGCTGTGGGGGATCTGGATCTTAGTCTCATAATCAGACCTATTTGAGGTCTGATTATAAGACGACCCTGATTATAAGACGAGGGGTATTTTTCAGAGCATTTGCTCTGGAAAAAACCTCGTCTTATAATCGAGCAAATACGGTATATATTCCCAAAATGCACAGTCCTTGATGATTTCAGAGGCAACACACTTTTTCTAGGTGGTCTACTGCAACCACAAATCTAACTTGAACACAGTTATTTTTTCCCTCTACCTTTTGACCTCATGTTTTGGAATGAATGTTGTGGGCTACCTGTAACAAAATAGGAAACACACAAAAATAATCTCACACTACTACTGAGCACATATGTACCACCATAGGCGTGACTACAGGCTGCAAGGGGGGGCAATTGATGGTACATTAAAATAATGCCCATAAACTGTACGTAAGAGCACATTGCCCAAGGACCTCAAATACACCTAAATGGACCTGCCACAACCACACATTTAACAGGAAGATGTTAGGCTTACGTTAAAATTAGTGCGTGGTGGTAGTGACATTGATAATGATCAGATTAGGTCACTGGTTACTGATCAGTGGACTGATTAATGATTAGTGACCTAGAGGTCCATCAGTCAGTGATCACATTTTATTAGGAAGAAACATACAAAATTAAATATATATATTGTAAACATGTTTTACATTTATTTTTTAATATGCTGGTAGCATCTTTAACTTTGACATTAGTGTTTTTTAACTATTTCAATGCTGATGCTCCATAGAGAACTGTGGCCATAATTTTTAACCCCTAAGGGGTTAACACTGCATGTCATGGTGCAGCAAGGGAGGGTTAGGACTGGTCCCCACACTTGTAACTTGAGCTTTTGGACCCTTGTGTGTGTGTGTGTATATATATATACTGTATATTATAATAGTACAAAAATATTAAAAGTATTAATTTAACCCTTTTAAACCATGCATTATGGATGTAATATGTCACTCTTACAGCACCCCTTTGTATTGGTGTGACAATGTAATCAGGTTTCACTATGTGCACAGTGATTAATAGCATAAATATAGGAACCCAAAGTAGTAGTGAAAAGCTCACTGAATATCAGAGCAAACAACGCAACAAGGGAATCCTTGCTCTACCGAAATTAGAAATGTTTACCTTCCAATGTCTCACAAATAAATTTCAGTGTGCTGACCTCTGCACATGTTATCTTATTACTTACTGATAAAACCAACAGCCAAACCAAATACTTGATGATTGCATCTTTATACCCATACTGTTTCCATATGAATTGTTTATTATTCATAATATTGAGTTGGAGAGGTGGGTGTAATAAAATTAATCGCTACTAATAATATTGGATTCACACCAAGATTTTATTGCTAAAAGGAAGGAAAGAACTCTATAATTAAGAATGATATTTAAAGGGATGGTTTAATGTCCATGATACCACCATTCAAAACTATAAAAAATATTGCTTGGATTTTTATTATTCATTTCTTTGTTACTGAAGCTCATATTTTGTACATTTTTCATGGGCAAATCCAAGCAGATTATTTTTTGTAAATATATAAAGTTTGGGGACAATAGTTTAAATTCTGGATTCTGAAAATAAACTTTTGGAAGTCTTATTAATTATAGTAGATGTAATTGTGTTTTCAGATATAAGCTGAATCTTTACCTATGGAACTAACTGTTTAATCAATTTTATATTGGGCTTGTACTGGATAGTGCAACCTATTCACAACAAACTTGTATTTCTTTGATATCAAAAGCCATATTAGAACTTTGATAATGATGCATATTCTGTTTTATCTTATTAACAAGGCAGCAGATGCCAATTCCGGTTGCTGTCTCAGGTGACCTTTAAGCAATGGAGTGTGCTGCATTCTGTAAGCCTGTTTTCAACAACATGCCAAAGACAAAAGCCATTGCTGATGACATTTGGGGCATTGGCTAAGCAGAGAAGCCAAGTTTTACTTAAGTAAGCTTTTATACTAAAATTGACCATTAAAATACACGCTGTTAGTCAAAGTCATTGATGATAATATGCCACAGGAATTATGATGGATAATTACCCACAGAAGGAGTGCATTGTAGGAAATTAATGTGTTTGCTATGTTTTTCTCTGTTTCTCTATGTCATTGTATTCCCATGCTACCAATTAGCGTATCTGTGTAAAATCTCAATGTGTCCCTTGGACTCTGTCTGAGGATTTGAAGAGTGGAAAAAAACCAAACAATGCAAAACATAAATAATCAACTATGATAACAGAAAATATAATGTTGATTAGTAAAAAAAAACTAAACATTTTAATTAATGTTCTATGAAAGAAAAAGACTTGCCAAGAGAAGAGAACATTAAACAAGTGGCAAAATTAACTGTTTAATTAATATGTAGTTTTGCTGCATGTGTACAAATATAAATTCTGCAGCGGTTCTATGTTGATTATAATCATTTTTATGAAGAAGTAATAACTTTTCTGAAAAATAAAAATTAGTAGCTAATACGCTTAAAAAATAAATGTTACCGCTAAATTATTCTACTTTGCCACACAAGAAATATCATCATTCACAAAACAGATTTTTTTTTTTTTCATAAGTCAAGGAGACCGTTCAGAATATCATTAGTGCCAACAATGTGAAATTGCTTCACCTGTAGCGGCAACAAATGACTGTAAACTTGCAGTTATGAAGAAAATTCGAATTGTGTTGACCAAATCAATCACATACTATAGAAAAATAATAATTACCCCAAAAGCTCTGTAGGATAGTGCAGTTTGAGTTGTGCCAAACAGTGTTGTAAGACAGGCGTGGGGCTGTCAGTGTTGCATGAGGGGAAGGTGAGGGATTTCTGGATAGTGTTGTGAGCAGAGGAAGATAAGAATAATAGAGAAGAACAATAGCGTGTATAGAGGCACATTATTTGTATATATCCCTGCATAGTTTAAATAACTGCACTATCCAATTAACTAATATGTGACTATACTGTATACATATCATGATTCCATCTAGCATCTGTGTGTGTTGGTGTTTTTTATGCAGCCCTTTCCTACTACTTGTATCAAGAAGAACATACATATGCAGGGTCCACAATATACAATATCTCAAAAAAGTGAGTACACCCCTCACATTTTTATAAATATTTTATTATACCTTTTCATGTGACAACACTGAAGAAATTACACTCTGCTACAGTGTAAAGTAGTGAGTGTAAAGCCTGTATAACAGTGTACATTTGCAGTCCCCTCAAAATAACTCAACTCATTCATTTCTAAACCCATAAGTACACCCATAAGTGGAAATGTCCAAATTTAGCCCACAGTGTCAATATTTGGTGTGACCACCATTATTTTCCAGCACTGCCTTAACCCTCTTGGGCATGGAGTTCACCAGAGCTTCACAGGTTGCCACGGGAGTCCTCTTCCACTCCTCCATGATAACATCACGGAGCTGGTGGATGTTAGAGACCTTGTGCTTCCCCACCTTCCGTTTGAGGATGCCCCACAGATGCCCAATAGGGTTTTAGAGGTCTGGAGACAAGCTTGGTCAGGCCATCACCTTTACCCTCAGTTTCATTAGCAAGACAGTTGACGTCTTGGAGGTGTGTTTGTGGTCGTTATTATGTTGGAATACTGCCCTGCGGCCCATTCTCCGAAGGGAGGGGATCATGCTCTACTTCAGTATGTCACAGTACATGTTGGCATTCATGGTTCCCTCAATGAACTGTAGCTTCCCAGTGCCGGCAGCACTCATGCAGGCCCAGAGCATGACACTCCCACTACCATGCTTGACTGTAGGCAAGACACAGTTGTCTTTGTACTCTAGCAATCCCTCGCCTTCTGTCTCATTCCCCTTTATCCTCCTTATAGATTGTAGCCTTGCAAGAAGTCTTCTGTATCGCTGTGTCTAAATGTGTGTTTATGTTATTCTCAATTTTGTATATTGTCAGTTTTAATGTTATCAACCCCCTTTGTAATAGCCCTAAGGAATCTGCTTGAATGATTAAATGAACTGCTCTTTGTCCTATCCCTCAAATATATATTAACAAACATGAGCCCATAGCATATAAATCTCATATAGCTCTTCTTTCAATTGTAAGAAAAATAGATGTTTATTTTAAAACAGGGTGCTTCATGACTTGAAATCATTTCCTAGCCTTGTCAATTACTGCTCCGTTCTTGCTTTGTTCCCATGTCCGTGACCTCATTAGGCAATTACTGTAGCCGGTAATGCTTTCCTGATGCTGTTAGGAAGACCAGTCTGCAGTAAATATGTGTTGCTTAATTAAGTGATTTAGTTTTGGAATGCATTACAACCTATACTGTATATGGCAATCTCATATAATAACTGGAAAGGTGGCATTTTGTTAATTTTATATTGCATACTTCCCAACATTTCAAATGGCCAAAGAGGCGCACATTTGTTTTTTGGGTGTGGTTAGAGGTGTGGCTTGGGGGCAGGGCTTTACGCTCCTCTTTGGAGAATAGGGTTATGGGTTTTGTCAGTGACATCACTAGAGGGAGCATGGCAGTTGCAGCCCGCACTTGATGACCATCAGTGGAGAGCTGAGGGCAGGGCTGGTTGGGGAGAGCCGAATCTCCCTCTAAACTTCAAAATTAAGAGAGCAGTGTGTGGCAGCAATTGATGCTGAATGCAAGGATAAGATGTCATATCCTGGCGCTCAGCAAAAACTATCCCTTTATTAGCAGTTGTTGATCGCAGAAATCTTATGTTGTGCAATTTTTCTTCCTGTTACAAATGTATGTGCACACTAAATACTTGAAATAATACCTCAAATTCAAGATAACTTTGGCACAGCCTCTCTCTCATGGCTAAAAAAATGGTATTGCCATGTTTTAATATAATACAAATATAAATGCAATCTATGAAGTTAAATGTTATTTAAGATTTTATGTACTTTGAAGTTTGAACTACTTTGTTCTGTTTGTTGTTTAATTTAATAAAACATCAAGGACAGTTGCCCTCCTATGTCCCTCAACTTGTTTATATATTTCACAAGGGGGTAAGTGGCTGCGCTCTCACGGATATGTATGAAATATATAAAAGAAAGAAAAACACAATAGTGCAATATGTCTCAAAGCTTATTTTTGTTTGAAATGAAGGCCACAAAGGGCTACTCACATTTGGTGGGGGCTTCTTCAGTTAGCCCCAAAGTATACGCTTGGGCGATATAATCCTCGCCTTAAAGATTTCTTTGGCAGCACTATGTAATATGGGCTTCTTCAGTTAGCTCCAAGATGTGCATTTAGGTGGTATAATCCTTGCCTTGGAATTTCTTTAGCCTCAGCCTTTGAAGCAGTCTGGAGTATCCACAGTTCCTTTTTGGTGAGCAATGATAGAATTGCTCACTCCTCAGCGCATAGGTGGTAAAATCCCCACCAAGGATATAGTTGTGGCTGACAAGATATTTTGTCTTATAAATTAAAAAAGGTCCAGGAGCAAGATAAAAAAGTTTTTAAAAAAACTTATTTATTTTAAACTTTTGGTAATAAAAAACAATAAAAACCAACAAAGGGTTAATATAAAATAATACACAAACGCGTTTCGCCTAGCACAGGCTTCCTCAGAGTGTATATTTATGTGTCAGGAATTAGAGTGTGTCTATGTGCAAGTGTTATAGTGGTGTGTGTATGTAAATGAAATTGTATGGTGTTTAAGTGGCTGCATGTGTACAGTATATATGCATGTATGTATGGTAAGTTAGAGTGGCTGTGTGTACATGTATGTGTAAGGTGTTAGAATGAGCATATGTGTATGCATGTATGTAAGTATAAGTGTAGAGATGCTCATGACCATCATACCCCCACATCATAATTCGTTAACATCCCCCACCAAAATCATTCTCCCCTAACCACCAAAATTTCCTTCCCCTACCATCATCAACCCATATTCCATCAGTGATGGAAAATAATGGTGGTCACTTCTCACCATCTCCATACGTGGCCAGCAGTTTTGACGTTTTGAAGTTATGTTAGGGAGCAAGAAGATCATGGTTTCCCCATCTTTATACCCTTCCCTTAGCACACACCCCTTCATATTCATAAAATCACAGTGACACACAAAGCACTGAGCCATAAAGAAGCTGTACAGGGTATGGGGCAGGGCAATTGAGCTGGGTCACATAACATTGCGTGACCCGCTAGTTGTAGCGCACCTACATTTTAGAATACGCTGAGGCAGGGTAAGTGAGTGGCGTGAGTGTGCTTGGGTATGTAATCGGTTTTTATGGGTATGTAAGTCTGTATCTGGGTAGCTGTTGTGTGTTCCTGGGTATGTTAGTATGTTTGGGTATGTTAGTGTGGGCATGTGTGGGTATGTTATAGCAAGTGTTTGAGTGTGGGGGGGTTGTTTGGGTGTGTAAGTGCGGGTGTCTGGGTGGATGTGCTAGTGTCAGTGTTTCGGTATGTGTGTGTTAGTCTGAATGTATGTGTGTGACTGCAAGCTTGGGATGTCAGGCGCCTTAATGCCTTCAATACTTCGTAGTAGTATTTGTGGCGGTGTCAAAAGGAGTTCATCTGTGTCTGCTGCATAACTGTGTTATTTTATTAAATTACTTATTTTTAACCACTTTAGTATAGTGTGAATCGTATTTTAATATTCAATGTGCTAGTGATACATTGTTATATGTGTGTGTGTGATTTGTATGATTCATTTATTGTCAGTTTTATCTGAATATTTATTTTTTGGCTTATCAAAAACTTTTTTTTCATGTTTTGTAATATTTGTTTATATAGGCATTGTGTGTGTGCGTATGTATATATGTATATACTATATTTTTTAAAAAAGAGTCTTTCTTGGCCTGTTGAGCATGGACAGGTGTCTGCAGGGTTCAGTCCCAGGGCCCATCTTATCTGGCCATTTTTCTTGCTGTAAAGACTTCGACCTTAATCACACCTTGGTCTTGTTTTAGATTCAGGAGCCAAAAGCCTATCCCATGTGTCTTTAAATTCCCTCACTGTATTAGCCGTTCCACGGATGTCTAAAGAAGAAATATTTCCATTACAGCCTCTTTAAATTTACATTTTTTTACAAGTAGGCCTCAGAAGTGTTCAATAGAGTAAAAATATTGTAGCCTTTTATTTCATGTTTTAATCATTGTATGAGATTCATTTTATTTAAATTATAAGCAAATGTCTGGTTTACCGTAATAAGTGGGCTTTGACAGGATAACTTATTGATTTTATTGCTTAACTGTATATATTGAATGTATACAGCTAGTGATGCTTTGACATATTTTCTAAGCTGGAGCAAATAGACACGCTTGTTGCTCGTAAAATGTTTGCAGTTGACAGAGATTATCATGGGATGGGATGAAGAACATTAATAGGAAGAAGTATAGTAAAGAAGAGTATTAATAAGAAGGGGTGGGTCATGATGGGCAGGGTCAATATTATAGCCACGCCAACCAGTAGGGAGAGGAGGAAATTCTGCGCCCAGGCAAGACACAGAAATGCATCAACGACAATGAATGCTTTCTTCGCTCAAATGGTGTTGCTGAAATGCTTCGACAACGACAACACCAAAAAAATGTTGGGGCCCCATATTGATGGCAGTGCCCAGGTGGTTAAAAAAATACTTTGTTGATCGCCTCCTAAGCTCAGCCAGTGTTGCTGGTACCTCTATATAGAGGCATTCAGCAACACAACAAAAATCAGGCCTTATTTTGACCATTCCTAGAAGTGTTTCAAACTGCTACCTGAAAAACATTTCTAAACTCAGGACAAATAGTAGAATCTAAATAGCAGTGTTTTCATTAGCTTTGCTAGATGAGTTAAAGATTTTTTTTAAAAGGTAAGAAAAAGTGCATTTTTTAAATTTTTCACCATATGATATGCTCAAAATAGTGGTATCTAAAGAAAGCCCTTCTTGTTCTGAAAAAAATTGATAACTTGGGTACAGTAAATGAGAAAAATAAGAAAATTACAGCTAAGCACGACTCCCGCAGAAATGTTACAAAAAATCAGCCATTATCACGAAGGAGTTAATCTCTCACAGGGTTTGAGAGAGACCCAATGTGATGATATCTGCGCATTGACCACTTGCAGAGCGGACTTACGAAAGTGCGCCAAAAAGGCAACAGCAGGGTGAGGTCCGTGCGGGGTCTGTCTTTCTGAAGTTCTGGGGAAAAAAGCAAAACAGACAGCAGGGTGAAAAGTGAGATATTCATAAAACAGACTGTAATGATTCTGTGTGTTCTGGAGCAGGAGGAGGTCCAAGGGATTGACACCATGAGTTACCGCACTAGGTGAAACAAACCCTGAACATAGTTTTGTTACATGGATGTGGAAATGATTTAGGTCATATCAAGATTAAAAAAATCATCATTTCTTTGAAAAATGTGTTGTATAATATTAAATTGTTGCACCTCTGTGGAGGTGATGGATAGGATGACATCGGACAGAAAATCATAAATTTTTGGGAGCGTGGGACCCACATAATTTGCTCTTCGGGTACATTGTGCTAAAATGTTCTCTAAATTTAGATTGAATACATCCTATTTTGTTTTTGGGTTTAAGGAGATTTTAGAGTTAATGTGGAAGTTCAAAAACAGGTGGTGCATCAGAGATCTGGTGACAAAAGACAAGAAAACCTGTATTAGGTCAATAAAGAACCAATCAACTAACCTGGGGGCATTATTGATGCTTATGTGTTTAATTGTTGTCCTTGAAGGGACCAGAAGGTGCCATAATATAACATCAAATAACTTGTCACATGCTAGCTTTGCATTGTCACCTATCTGATGGACACATTTTTGGTTTTGGCATTATTGATGGAAATGCATAATGGTTTGTCACACTTGTTTATACAATGCTGCCACTTTGTATGATGAAAACAATAAAAATGTTTAAACTGTAAACAGTTGCTTCGCAATACGAAAATAATTTGGTACGAGATTGCCCAGGAGGCTTATACGGCTCCGCAACAGTAGGTTGACAGCTCTAATGTCTGACTATTTAACAAAGATTCTCCTTTGATCATATAGAGTTAGAGGGCAATTGTAGGGGTTTATATGTAGATTATTTTGTTAATCTTTCGGAAATTGGTTTTGTCAATAGAGCTGGCTTTTTGGGGTAAAAATTGGGGATTATTTTAGTGCTGCTGGTAAATCCCGATACATTGTTTGGATTGTGTATAGTTATCAGCTATTTTTGTTGTATGCAAAATTCCAAATAAAGGACCACAAAGTTTTCTATCCAACCAGTTTTCTATCCAACCATTTGTCTTTATTTATCCATGTAATCTATTTTAAACTTATTGTGCATCACATGCCAAACCTCAGCTAGTTTTGTATACAAGAAAAATTGTCCTGAAAGAAAGTATAATGGACAATAAATGCAGACGGAGATGGAGGAACATAATGCAGCGTGATCACATTGTCGACTCATTAGCTGTTATTACTGTAATTGGCTTTTTTTCCCTCACTGGTTGTTTAACTCACTGTAACAATACAGTACTACAGCAGTGACAGTCTCAGTGGGAGGAGATAGTGTTGGGTGCGTTTCTCACACTATTAGCTTTCTGCATTAGGAGATGTGTGAAGTCGGGTGTAAGGACTGCCACAGGCAGATACACAAGAAAAGCTAATAGCAGGCTTTGGATCTCTCGAATCAAAGAAGGAAATCTAATTTCAAGTGGAGTACTAACTGACAAGAAACAATGACTGAACCCACCACTAGGAAAGAGGGATTTAAAAAATGCCGGAGTGCCACTTTCAGCATTGATGGCTTTAGCTTTACAATCGGTAAGAACTTTTTTTTCTGTTAAAAAACATGTCTTTTAACACTTTAAGGTAGCGGGAATTTTTGTTCCCATACTATATATATATATATATATATATTTTTTTTTTTTTAACTGTAACATTTTACTTTCATACTGTCAGTGTTAGTATAGAAAGACTGATGTGACTGACGGACATAAAACTGTGTGAACCTATCCAGTGTACACAGGTTTATAAAAAACAGAACTTTTAGTAAACCATTAATTTCATTCTGTGATTGAAAGTAATGCAATTGCAATTTATATATAGGTAAAAGGATATATAAAGAATACTGATAAATGTAAGTGTTGGGACCCCACAATTACACTATATGGTCAATGTGGCTTGCACATCTGGAGTAAAAAAAAACACTACATTTAAAAAAATATCACATATTCAAACTAATACATATGTCACAATTCTGATTATGCTTTTTATGGTTCAAATGTATAGGTTGACCATCTTTTGATGGTCCTTCACATGCTTAAGGGGCTTATACAGAAGTCTGTTGAGCTTCTAAGTAACAAAAATCAGGCAGAAATTCTCCTAATAGCAGTCTTGTGTTTTGTTTTCTACATCATTAACTATTTCCAGCATCTGAGATTGTAAGAACAACTTCAATTACCTTTTTTAAATAACTTCTTAAATCCCATTGCTGTTGTATGCAATCTATCCTCTTTCTGACTTGGCAAGACTTGGTATCAGCTAGAGTTTTACAAAGCAAAAGTATTTCCACCTGTCTGATAGGTATTAAGCCATTCATGTTTGATTAATTAGGGTGTTGGCATTCTCTGTCAAATCTGTATTTAAATTGTAAGCTTGTTTCAAGGGCTCATTATACTCTTGTAAAGGTGCCACTCTGACTGTTCAGATGCACAGCTGCTAGTAGTAGCACTCTGGATAGACAAATAAATTTACCCTAACCACATAATAAATGTTTTTCAGCTACATTTAACACTTTCTAAATAAAACTACTTCTAAATGTAGTTTATCTGCATTTAATTATATGTGTTAATTATATGTGCCGTAGGGGATCGTTACCACTAATTAGCAGTAATATATATATATATATATATATATATATATATATATATATATAATTCAATGTTTTATTGAGTTGTACTGTCTTTAGATCTGGTGCTTTAAGAATAATGACAGAAGTCTGTCATGGTGTTCATGATCCTCTTTCTCCATCCTATCATGCTGGGATAGGCACCTCTGTATAAATAAAATATGATGTCTCTACAATTAAACAGTAAATGTTAATGATATAGACTGTTACTATACTATACTATTCTTAGGATACATTTCACAGCTTTTGATGTTAGAATTATAAAATAATCTAACCATACAAATTGTCTTATCTTTGAATGCTATAGTGTCAAAGTTCTGAAACATTTAAAATATATTTTCCCTTAATGTTACAAACTGACAATTTTCTATGTTTCCATACAGTATAAAATTTGTTCTTTAAAACATATATTATATAAAGTATGACATATCTTTGAAGGGATCTGTAGTATTTCATTCACTAACCCATGAGTTGAAATGACATAAAACATTTAATTGCGTCTCCTTAACAAAGAATTTTCAATTTCAGTGAGTTTCCTCTTTAATAAGGACTGAGCTTTGCCTGCATAATGCATTGTGAGATATTTGAAGAAATCTCACTGATGTACCTAAGTACTATGAAGGGCCACTTGCTAAAGGAGAGCTTACCTAAGAGAAAAGGAAACCTAGTTCTGTATATAGCCTGGTGCTAAACACACACACAAGCTCCGTGTTAGACTAGGCACCAGAGAGCAAATCCTAGTCACCATGGCGACTTGGTACCTGAGGTTTCTTGATCCCTGTGTTAAAAGATTTGCACTTTATGCATGCATTTATGTAGGTTTGATGAAATGTTACAACTTAATTTACTTACAAGTAACAAATTATACAAAAGTATAAGAAATACAGTATTTTCTCGACCCCCCAAAATTTGAATATTAATTTAGAAAAAAAGAAAAAAACCTGATTATAAGACTACCCTTTAGGAAAACATTTTTACTAGTAAATATTAATTCACATGTAAACTATTTTTTCATATTTAATAAAAACTATGGTTGAGAAAAATTCATTTCTTTTTTTTTATTTTCTTTTTTTTGCCAACCTGCCCCCCAGTTATGCCTTATACCCCCTATATGCCCGCCCCCGACTTACCGATTCATCCCTAGACTTGTCCCCTCATGCTCCAGACTCCCTGGTGTCTAGTGGGGGCAGCCGGTGGATGTCTGCGCCAGGCACATAGACAACCTCTGCTGCTACCTGGCACTTCCGCCTGGGCTTCTATTACTGAGCACTGGAAGGTCATGTAATGGTGGTGCAACGTCATAGAAGCCCGGGCAAAAGTGTCAGGTATTAGCACAGATGTCCACCGGCTGCCAGAGAGGAGGATCCAGGTCCCCTGCAGCGCAGCGGGGGATCTGGATCTTAGTCTTAGTTGTAATTATCTAATATACATGGTTGGTAGAGTTTCTATTGACATTCCCATGACTCCATGCATGAGAAAAAGGTAGATGGTTGTTAGCACTTCTGGCAGTGGCCTAAGCACCAACAAAAGCTTCTAAGGGATCATTTTCCTGGCCATCTAGAGATGTGCTCTCAGATTAGACCTTTCTTCATACAGCGCAGGCCAAATGAGGGTTGACCCAGACCCTGGGCCTAGTGTGCAAAGTGCTTTTAGGGAAAGTGCTTTTAGTTTACATGTAAACAGTTTAAGCATCAAAATAACCCCAGTTTCATTTGCATGAACCAGGAGCTTGTAGCATTGTTCTAGAAGTTGCAAATGTCACACAAAAAGTCCAGCAAAGATACATCCAGTGAAATACTTGTTTACAACTGAAGCGCACCATTTCTGTGAAATGACTTTTATCAAGCTCCATATGTAACACTGTTTAAATCATATTTCTTAAGCACAGTCATCATTTTGGTGTATTTAATGCAATTCTAGGGCATGTGATGTCCAAAACTATATAAAGTATAAAGCTTGTTGAAACGGCAAATGAAGAATCAAAAATGCCTTGTCTCTTAATTAGTATGACTCTGCCTAGAAATTCAGCAGTACATTGGAAATATTTGTGAATTCAGAGCATTCATATTGTTTATGAACATAAAATATTGGCATAAGCGTATTTTATTTTGGTTGGTTTAACAAAAGCCTAAAGGTTGGTCACGCAGCTCTCTTTTACTATGGCTTTTATGGCATCTGCCTGGTGCACCATCTGGGAATTCTGTATCTTCTCTCAATCTGTTTTGCAGTTAAGCTATTAATGTCCTATTGGTATTCACTCTAAATTTCTGACCTTGTAACTTCACAACATAACCATTTATTCCTACTAGCTTCTGTTTTGAAAAATACCTTCCCTTGTTAAACTCATTGAATGTTTCATTTTAAAATCATTGATGCACTAGATTATCATCTCGTGTCTATTTGTTCTTCAAATAAAGCATGAGGTAAATAATTTAAAACAGGGAATAACAAAATAGCCATTATCCATATGAGAATGACTGACCTATGCAGAACATTTTGAAGCAGCATATTGCACATGTTTGAAGTGTAATATGCATACATGTTTCCTTCCCAATAGACAGTTGAAATGGACCTTAGGGGAATGTGGAAGATATAAGTTTTAAGTCTCCATAGAAACATATGGAGAAACACATTCACAAATTGCTGTATGGTCACAGAGACTTTGGTATTGTAAGATTTCAAAGCCTTTTATAGATAAATTTAACACATCACTGATCTAATTATTTCCCAATTATTTTTCCCTTCTTAGACAGATGAAAAAACCGAACAGAACTTGTATTTGAACCTGTGATCTTTATGTCACAATGTTTTTAAGATACAGAATAAAAGACAACTTTAAGAATAATTATATGTAGTATGTGCTTTATAACAGAAAATTATTCTTTTTATCATACTTTTTTAATTAAAGAACAAAATGTATTTTTGCACCTACACCTGAAAATACACATTTCCCTAGTGAAAGTGTAAGCACCTAAAAGTAATCATGGTAAAAATATGAAAATTGAACTGGCATCCCACTGAGAAAAATGTGTCCCGACCCTTGGCACTGAGTGTGAAGCTTGAATTTGATTTATAGCACACCCTAGGATTTCACATGTCCAAATCAGGACATTCAGGACAGACCTATATATTGATTTATAGGGGCTTTGACAGACATGGGGAGCTCCTGTTGGATCACAATTCTGTTCCCAATTTCTGTTTCCTGCACAGAAACTCACTGCAGAATGTACAATTTGGGAAACCATCTGCTTTAATCTTTTCATGTTATGAATTAATTGTTCACATTACAAAATCAGAAAGGATATTAGCCATGTAAGAGAATATCATAACAGAAGCACACTATTAGTTTACTTGACAGTGTCCAATATTAAAAATCAGTAGAGTGGGACTTTGTGCCCTCCTGCTAGAAATATACATTAAAGAACCCTGTCTTGCCCCAAAGTACAAAAATAAGAAAAAATGGTCTAGAATGTAAGGAGGCATTTCATCACAATCTCTTCCCTGTTAGATGTTTTTAAAGTTTATTAACCAAAAGTATAATTTACTAGCTAAAATGGAGTTGAAAAATATACTCATTGGCCACTTTATTAGGTACACCCTGCTAGTACCGGGTTGGACCCCTTTTGCCTTCAGAACTGCCTTCATTATTGGTGGAATACTTTCTACAAGGTGCTGGAAACATTCCTCAGATTTTGGTCCATATGGACATGATGAAATCATGCAGTTGCTGCAGATTTGTCGGCTGCACCTCCACAATGCAAATTTCCGATTCCACCACATCCCAAAGGTGCTCTATGGGATTGAGATCTGGTCACTGTGGAGGCCATTGGAGTACAGTGAACTCATTGTCATGTTCAAGAAACCAGTTAGAGATGATGCGATCTTTGTGACCTGGTGCATTATCCTACTGGAAGTAGCCATCAGAAGATGGGTACACTGTGGTCATAAAGGGATGGACATGGTCATCAACAATACTCAGGTAGACTGTCGCGTTTAAACGAATGCTGCAGCTGGAATTGAGACTCATCAAATTCTTCCAGTCATCCATTGTCCAAGTTTGGTGAGCCTGTGTGAATTGTAGCCTCAGTTTCCTGTTCTTAGCTGACAGGAGTGGCACCTGGTGTTTTGTTCTGCTGCTGTAGCCCATCTGCTTCAAGGTTCGATGTGGTGTGCATTCAAAGATGGTATTCTGCATACCTTGGTTGTAACAACTGGTTATTTGAGTTACTGTTGCCTTTCTGTCATCTTGAACCAGTCTGCCCATTCTCCTCTGACATCAACAAGGCATTTTCGTCCACACAACTGCTAACAGGATATGTTCTCTTTTTTCCGACCATTCTCTGTAAACCCTATAGATGGTTGAACATGAAAATCCCAGTAGATCAGCAGTTTCTGAAAAACTCAGACCAGCCCATCTGGCACCAACAACCATGCCACGGTCACAGTCACTTAAATCCCTTTTCTTCCCCGTTCTACTGCTCCTTTTGAACTTCAGCAAGTTGTCTTGACCACGTCTAGACATGCCTAAATGCACTGAGTTGCTACCATGTGATTGGCTGATTAGCTATTTGTGTTAACAAGCAAACAGGTGTACCTAATAAAGTGGCCAGTAAGTGTATATACATACATATATATATATATATATATATATATATATATATTTTACAGTAAGTTTGATGATATGATCACATTGTGATGGCATATACACACACTTAAAGTATAGTGCACTACTAATGGTGCCATGAGCTTTAGTATGTTTGTTTTTATTCTATTGATGTTTACGGAGAATAGCCCTGTTATCTAGTTGGATTAAGAGTGTAGTTACGGATATATTGGGGATTATGTATAAAGAGTGATCCTGGGTCAAAGTTTACAATACTTTATGTTCA
The DNA here is from genome assembly GCF_027358695.1 of Spea bombifrons. Lineage (NCBI taxonomy): Eukaryota > Metazoa > Chordata > Amphibia > Anura > Pelobatidae > Spea > Spea bombifrons. Next base: position 39,021,078 of record NC_071091.1, read on the forward strand.
TGTGACAATATCAGTCAATGGAGTGAATCAATCGGAAGGATTATTTCATCATAATCTCTTCCCTGTAAAATTTTTGTTTTTAAAGTTTATTAACCAAAAGTATAGTATATTTTGTGAACTAGCTAAAATCGAGTTGAATTATATTCTTATGTTGATACAAAGAACATTCTTATTATCTTTTATTTATTTAGTGCCAACAATTTACTCAGCACTTGTTACAATACAAATATTTAGGGTATATGACAAGACTAAAATCAACAGACTATGACAAACCATTATATTAGGTAGAGAAGGCCCTGCTTGACATGAGTGTTCCAAATTACTGACAGCATGGTGCATTATGAAGGACCCACCTGGGCACATTTATTTTTATGAAAGAAGGTGTGGTGAGTTAAAACTGCAGATCTTTAGTGAATAAGCCCTATAAATAAAACAACAACAATTTGTTTTGTTGGTTAACGGCTAATTTAGTCTTATTTTATCAGATTATACCATAGAAGACCAGGGGCCATGTTTCACACTTAGTCTTGTCTGGACCTAAGTGCATTTTACCGCATGCAACATTTAAGCATTTCTTCTTTTGTTAATGATGTTAGAAAGTCATGTAATCCTATACCAAAACCAAGAAGCATTATTAGCATCATACCTGGGAACTTTATGGCTCCCCTGGCGGAATGCGGCAGGAAGTTGTGGGCAGTCCAGCTGACATTGGTGGGCAGTCCTGCTGACGTTGCAGGCATTCCCGTTGACATCAGTGGGCATTCCCGCTGACCCCTTAGGACACATCGCTGTTTAAAGGATAGTTGGACAGAGAGTGGGGTGTGTAACAACACCACTCCTACAACCTAGAGTTTTCATGGATATAAAACAACAGCAACAAATGAACAGAAATAGGAAAGGCTGAACTTGATGGACGCATGTCTTTTTTTCAGCCTATATAACTATGTAACTATGTAACTATATAAAACAATATTTGCTACCACTAATATATAAAAGGTGGTTGAAAATAATTTAAAAAAACAACAATACACTTGGTGGAGTACAGAGGATTTTTTCATACTTTTTAACATTTCATTAATGTATTGTTTTTATTTTCCACAACATTTTTTGCACTGCCCTCATCAGATGGTGGTGCAACAGGATTGGTGATTTTCTTGGGTTCTTTGTTTCACCCTGCCTGTAGATCCCGCAAGTTTGGGCATTTAAATGCTTTTAGTGTATAGTTGGAAAAACTGAGTATTGTCATATTTAACTCCTCTCACAGGAACCATTAATATGTATATAGCACATGCTTTGCAGCACTATCATTCTGCTCAATGGGAGCTGAGCTTTATAGGACTAGTACGTGATCCTCCTGTAAAAGGGAGGCTGCTCATCCAGAGTGCGAGCTAGGGACGTAAGGGATGATGGTGGGAGGAAATATTTATGAATGAATAAATGTATGTATGTTAGTTATAATGAAAATATATGTGTGTAAACTCTGTGTGTTATCATGTATGTGTAAGGGTTTGTTTAGTGTGTATGTGTGTGGGAGCATGAATGTGTATGTATGAGCATGAGTGTGTATGTATGAGCATGAATGTGTATGTATGAGCATGAATGTGTTTTTTTTTGGGGGGGGTGAGCATAAATGTGTGAGTGAGTGTTAGCATCAGTATCTAAATGTTTGTTGAGTAGGAGTATGTGTATGTTAGGGTAAGTTTGTGTTCGCATGAGTGTGTAAATTTGTGTACTTGTGTATCCATATGTGTTCCAGTGTATATTGGAGGGGTCCATTGGGCTTTACTTGCCCCTGGACAAGAAGCCGCCGGCCCTCCCCTGGCCCTGTCCACACTTTCACGTTTCAGTAGAGGCTAAAGAATAACTAAAGAATGGAAGCTCCAATTTCCATGCAGTAAAAGGTGCTGGAGTTAATGCTACATGGATGCCAATATGCATAAATAAATCAATTAGTTTGTCCTTTCAATCAACTTTTACAACTTGCTATAAGCAATAGATGTATTGGGGGTTGATGCTCAAAATACGTCCCCAACGTTTTGGTTGGCAAAATCGGCACACCAATGTTGGAAGCATGGCCGGAGGTGGGGAGGCATAGTCAGGTATAAGAGGGGTCAGAGGCGTGGCAATCTTTTGGGCACTCTCCTGTATAGCTGCCTCACTGTCCTGCATTGCAGGCAGTGGGGCTCATGGGTTAGTTGGGGAGATCCTATTTTCTGTCTTGACTGACCCAGGGAGCTGTAAAATCAATGGAGGTCTGTGCTGTCAGCACCAACAGCACGAAATGTAAGTTATAGGTATACTTAATAAAAAGCATGCTTTCTGGAGCAAATACTTTCAAGTGTGATAAGTTAGTGCAAATGATACAAAAAATACATCCTGAATATGTTCTCAGTATTTTATGTATTGGAATACAGCTAAGAACTACAGAAAAAATGGCTGGTCTGTTCCATTTGGTCAAAATTCCTGTCTGTGGTAAAAAGTTGAACCCGTGGATCTTGCCTTGTTTTTGTCTATGACTGCCTGATTCTTGTTCCATGTGTTTAAATTTCTTCACCATATTAACTGCTACCACTTCTCCTATGAGTGTATTCCATGTATCCACCACCCTTTAGATCCTAACAATGCCATTGACTCTTTTTTTTTTTTTTTTAAAGAATATGACATTTTGCCTATGCATCTCCCTATTTAAAATGTATAACTCATATTCAAACCTTTCTCCTATGAGAAAGCTGGCAGATATTCCAGTATAGGACATAGCATGGAATTGAAATACGATTTATAGTATGAAAGTAATTCATTAACAATAACAAAATGGACTAATAGAATACAAGAATACACTGTAGGTAAATTACGGCTAATGATAAGGATGTTATACTTTTTTTTTATCAAATGTGTTTATTTAAGATTATTTACTGGATTCCCAATAATCATAGCATCAAAAGCTCTGAAAAGACACAAAATGATTAAACTCTGTTGGATCATCATGTGACCCAGCATATGCACTATAGTTGCTATAGTAACGTTCATTATTTTATTAGGGTAAGATTATCATCTGAATGATTGTAACCATTATCCACCATTATGTGTCTGAATGTTTATGGTGATATTTTCCTCTGATTCATATTGCAGCATAAGCATTATAGGAAAATTGCATTATAGCTTTGTAGATAATCATCAAGGACAAATACAGTATATTTGACACTGTTAAGGAGGAGAGCCTGTGTAACTCCTCACTGAGGACATTAAAACAACTGTAACACTACAGATTTGAAGTAACCGAGTTCTCTTTCTTGAAGCAGAAGAAATGAGGCATTTATATAACATTATATGCATAGAACACCAGCTTTCTTGTAGCATTATTACAACCGGGCACAATTCAAAATAACAATAACATAAAAAATTACAATATACAAAGTTTTAACACATGGTAAAACATACTGGTATAGGATAAAAAGAAGGTCCTATTTTTGTTCAATACCTAATAGAGAAGGGAATGGAATATCTGTGGTCAGTACTTTGTATGGGAAAGTGTGTTTATATACCATATATAAGCAATTTGCCAAGAAATAAGCAATTTGCCAAGCTGATATCTACCTGTCATGTGAAGTTGGACAGTCCCTGTTTGTATTTGCCAATAATCCCTAATTTCAGGAGCATATTTCGAATATATAGCATATATTTATTAATTTTGTATTTAAAATATCTGCTTTGTTTTATTGTCAGTCCTTACCATTTTTTAATTTTAAATTAGCCATCTGTCTAACAAATTGACCATTAATAAAGTCCACTATTATGGTACCAACTATTATGGTATCTATAATTCAGGGGAGCTTTGTGGCATTACTTACTATTCTGCATGCACCGGCGTAACTACAGGGGTCGTTGCTGCGACCAGCCCCGTGCAACTAGGGGGCCGCTGCGACCTTCTTTCTGTCTCCTCATACTGGTTCAAAATAGTTTAGAAAGGACCTTCCATCCTGCAGCGCACCGATCCAGGTCAGAAGGGCCCTTTCTGAACTATTTTGAAGCGGCGCAGGGAGACAGAAATGTATCAGGGCCACGTGGCCCCGCAGTGAAACAGAGGGATAGCTGCAGGAGCAGTGAAAGGTAAGCGGGGGTGGGATATATGTATATATGTTTGTATGTATATATATATATGTGTGTGTATGGATATATAATATGGATGTGTACTTGCGTGTGAGAGTATTGATGTGTACTTGTATGTGTGTGTGAGCATTGATGTGTACTTGTGTGTGAGCATGGATGTGTAATTTTTTGTGTGTGTGAGCATGGATGTATAATTGTATACGTGTATAAGCTAGCATGGATGTGTAATTGTGTAAGCGGGATGAGATGGAGTGTGTGTTAGTGAGTATGAGTAAGTGAGTGTAATTTGTGCAAGTGTGTTTACATATGTTGTATGTTGGAAGGGGGGACAAGGGGCAAAGAAGGCACAGACCAGTTATGTGGGGACAATGATGACACAGACCAGCTGTGCAAGTCTGCATGTTTACTTATTTTAAAAAAGATACTCAAGGAAAGTTTGATAAGAATATTGTAAATGTGTAACTGTGCTAGTAAAGAATTTAAAAAAAATTAAAATATTACAACATATGTCCAATTCTTGGATCATACACAATTAGTCCCACCGCTGTGCATGGCTAGCCCCACTACCATGATAGCCCCATCCCTCACAAAGTCACTTCCTAGAAAATCCGGGGAATACGGGACCAGTGATGTACCTTGTATGTCACAGAAACATAGAGTTTGACAGCAGGAAAAAAAACATTTTACCCGTCTGCCAGTTTTTCATGTAAAGACTCTTTACCTTGGTCTCATCTTAGATTGAAGTTAGCCATATGCATATCCCATGCTTCACATTGTTAGCCTCTATCACCTCTAACATTTCTCCTCTTTGGAATAAATCTCCCTCCGGTGCTTTTCGATTATTTTGGCATAAAATCACCCCTCTTTCTGCTACTAATACCTCTATCTATACAACCCGGTGCCCTGTTACTTTTTCCGTTGCTTTGTTGCATTGCCTACTTCCACGCTTCTGTTGTCACTGACTGAACAGGGCCGACAATCTTATATTTTGTCTTTGGATTTTTACATCCCAAGTGCATTATTTTACATTTATCAACACTAATCCACTAGTAACAAGGCCTTCCTTTGAGTATACACCATTAATTACAACTGTCTGCCTTCTGTTGCTCAGTCATTGTCTTTACCAGTCAACTATTTTAACATACCACTCGAAACACTTCTTTGGGGACAGTATCAGATGAGTTACTGAAATCTAGAGAGGCTATATTTACTACTTCTCCCTGGTCTTTTATTTTAGGTACCCAGTGAAAAAAAATAAGTTAAATTGATGAGATCTCATTGAAGTAAACCCATGTCGTTTCTCTCTTGTAAATCATTAACATCCACATACTAAACAATGTTTTCCATTACCATGGTTTCCATTCATTTCCTACTGCTTGACTTCAGACTTACTGGTTTGTAGAGTCTTCCCTGCTACCTCTCCATGAGGTGGTACTACACTTGCAACTTCTAATCTTCTGTCTGGTTATATAAGAAGTTAACAGTTTTGCCAAAACACCCTGAATCCATTTTAACGACTTCAGATGCATTTCATAGAGTCCAAAGGATTTATCTGTTTTTACTTTGAACAGTTCAATTAAAACGTCTTACTCTTTAAACATATGTTTTATGTGTCATGCTAATTCTCTTTTGTAACTGAGGTCCCTTCCCTTCACCGTCCTCTGTAAAAACTGAGCAAACGTATTTATTGAATCATAGTTTAATACTGAGCTGCAGCACCAGTCCCATGAGGGATTGCATGGTGAAGGCTGTCAAATGTCATAGAGTGTAATAGCACTTGGTAGGAGCAACATTATACTGTCACTTTGCAGGGTTCTGAGATGACCCCTCAATCCGATCACACATACCTTAGGATCTGCATACGTAATGCTAAGGTCTCTGATAACCTCCTCACTGATCACATACTGAGCCCTGCTTTCTAAAAGCTGTGTAATCAACAGGCAGGGAAAAATGGGTGATAACAGGAGGGAACAAAGTGTTTTGTAGTGTTATAGATTAAAAATAATTATTTAGCATTTTCAACATAGCATACTAGTTCCATATTTTTACATGATTCATATTTGTTCTGTTAAGCTTATAATATTGGTAAATAAATGTAATCATCTTATTAAAGCCATACCTAATGCATGTTAATTGCCAGTATGGGTGCTCAAATCCATGATATATCAAGTATGACACATTTTCATTTAAGTATATGTTAACATCTTTCTATTTTTTAAGTAATACAGTAAAGTGACTAGAACCTTGGAATATGCAATCTATAATGGGAGCTTGTAAGCAGACTTTTCACAGCGAAAGCTAGCTCCTCTTTCCTGGTTGCCTGGCCACCTTCTCGCCCAACCTGTAGTAACAGTTATGCCCACAGCTTTTCACTTCAAAAGCTTTTTCTTTCGAATTCAAAACTTAACCATAAAGCAAAAGAAAGTGCATAAAATCTTAAATGGTTGCCATGTTTTTTGTCAACTTTGAGTTATATAGCAACAAATCCTTGAGAAATAGGAAAAAAACAGAAAACAGTTGTCCATTCATTGATAGCAGGTGTTCCAGTGTACTATAATAAATTAATAATAATAAATATTATTATTTTTATTAACTTTTATTGATGTAGCACCAACAATTTACACAGAACTTGACATAGTTCATAGACACACAGGGTGTAACAAAACTAGAATTGACGAAGAAACTGGTACATTAAGTGTTCCCTCTTCACAAGCGTACAATTAATATACTGCACTAACCATATAATCAACAAAGCAGTATTTTATTAAAACTATGGATTTTTCCATATTTTTGAGTGAAACATTGAGTAAAACTGGATGATCCCTCTGGTGTGTTAAATAAACACTCCACTAGAGTAATCATGATAACTTTAATATGTTTTATGTGTTTAGTGATAGAAAGTGAACCTTTTAGTACAAAGGTTTTCTTTGAGATAATCCTAAATTTAGTAAATGCTTTAAAACCCTGTATATTCAAAGGAGAAATACATTAAGTGCAGATAAATCTACTTACGTTCCCTATGAGAGCTTTGCAGTTGGGCAACACCAGTACATTAAAGCTAATTTATACCCATGTGACTAGCTCAAAATGAAGTACCTCAAAAACAAACACACAACAAAACACACACAGTCATGGAAACCAGATTAATCTATTATATAGAACCAGTGGAGATAAAAAGCCTGAATATTCATTCTCTTCAATTAAGTGAGATATTGTAGGTTTATAACCAGCCAGGTCAAATGATTTCTTTACAGTGGTTGTTCATAAGCAGCTGCATTGGGTTCCAGATAGTATGTGCGTACACACCTGGGATTGGTTGCCATAGATACTAAAGTACAGACCAATGTCAGGGTTTAAACTATGTTCAACTGAGTTATGTTTAACTTTACGAAGATAAAAAATTATATTTACAATAAGATGAGTTAAAGGGGCAGTCTAGCCATCATATGCACTTTAATATGATTATGATAGGTTTGTGGTTCAGAATCAGAATCAGAAGTAATAGCTGCATTTGCACTCACTGAGCTGCACACGCTGAGTTGTGGCTTGACACACAATCCTCAGGAGAGAGACAGTTCCTATTTGTAAAGACTGAACTATGTAATTGGTCTTGTGGGCCTTTAACATATCCAATTGTGATATCAGCAACGGCGATAATATCCCTGCTGACATTTCAAGCGTCAACAAAATATTCTTTCATTTCATTTTTATTGTATCCACCATAAGGATCACACAGTTGGGATACATACCGTATTTGCTAGAACATAGGCCGCGCTCCCCCCCACACTTTAAGTCTTTAAAGTGGGGGTGCGGCCTATATTCGGGGTCTAGCGCAGGAATGCGCAATTCGTATCGCCCGGCGCCTGGGACATGCAGTTCCGGGCGCCGGGCAGGCAGCAGGGTTAGGATACAGATCCCCCGCAGCGGAGCATCCTACTCTCCGATGCGCTCAGACAGCCTCCCCTACCAGCACTTTCCACGGGGGGAGTGCCGGCACGAGAGATTGTTAAAGCACTTCGTGCAGCGGAGGTTGTTTATGCTTGCATCGCTGTTGCCGGCGAACGTCTGCACGATTCGAACGTGAACATGATCGTCTGCGTGATGTACGCTAACAAGTTGAATACGCGTACTGCGTAGATGTCCCCCGCCGGCCCTGCAAGACCCCTGGGAGTCTGCACCGGTAAGTCTGGGGGGGGGGCACATCTTGGGGGCAGAGTGGCAGCATATCTCAGGGGGGATAGAGTGGCAGCATATCTCAGGGGGGATAGAGTGGCAGCTTATCTCGGGGGGGCACATCTTGGGGGCAGAGTGGCAGCATATCTGGGGGGGCAGAGTGGCAGCATATCTCGGGGGGGGCAGAGTGGCAGCATATCTGTTCTACTGTGTTTTTTTTTTACTTAGAAAGTTTTTCTTTACCAAAGCACCTAACTTTTAGGGTGCGGCCTATAATCGAGCCAATACGGTATTTTTAACTTTATCTCTCAAGAAGCCTTCATAGGGTGAAATGCATCAGGTTCATTGCTGCTCAATTTGAATTCCTGACACATGTTTTTCTCATTTTTACAAATCTGTTGTAAAATCTGTTTAATATATTTTATCAACTTGTGATTTTAATCTATGATATATTTTCTAAAACCAATTCAAATTACATTTAACATATACCTAGCCCTTTTTCTTTTTCTATCCTGGTCTGCACCCACACCAGTTGATTATATCACTTTATTTTGCAACTGCATGGAGGATTCTACAAACTGTGTGCGTTGTTTTCCCCACACTCAGCTAAATGCCCAGTAAGAGATGTATTTGGCCGAACACATCTCCCTGTATGTGATATAGTTAGATTCTGCCTCCCCCAGAGCTGTGTGAGCAATGTGTCCAGATCACAAAACGCCTGTGTGGAAAGTCCTTCCCTTTGATTTGGATTGGAACACCTTCCTGCCACTGATTGACCAATTAGAATTCCATGTACCCAGCATCTTGATAGATTGGACCTTAAAATCAAACCAGCACCCTGACAAACTAATTCTCAAAACCCAACTAAGCTGAAATGTATTTAAAAAAACTACCATCCTTATGCAACAACAAGCATTTGTTGCTTGTTATTATCTCTAATAATGAAGCATAACAAATTAAAAATGTGCCATAAATCCTGGGTCTTATAAAGTTAAAACATGAAAATTTAAAAAAAAAAAACAGACCGAAACAGAAGCACCTTCGAAAAACTGCACCATCATCTAAAAATGAACACTTTTTTTTAAGATATCCATACAAATTGGCCTCCTATTGCCTGGACTTGTTTCCTAAATGTACAGCCTTTCAGGCTTTGCTGTATAACAATCAATACTCTTTAAATTATATTTTTCACCCTTCAGTTAAAGGGTCTAACTCATATTCTTCCCTCTTGTTATGTTACAATCTGGTTCCTGTAGACAATATTCTACTGACACAGCAGTCAACAAAATGACTAATGATATTCGTACCACTAAAGCAAAAGGTCACTTCTCTTTGAGGCTTTTGACACTCTTGACTACCACCTTTCTCTGCAAACCCTTTATTCTTATTGTATTTCTGGCAAGACTTTCTCTTGTTTTATATCATACCTCTATAAACATAATATATTTATATTCGTGCATCTTAGGGATTAGTTCTGGAACCTCTACTTTTCTCTATATACCTCCTCCTTGGACAAATAACATCCTCATGTCTAGTCGTTCACCAAATCCTGTCGCTGCCACTGGCAAAAATTCATACTTTCCTCACACACCAAACTAATATTCATCTTGATTGCGGCAACTCATTACTAAACAGACTCTTTCTCTCCTGCTTTCTACCACTCTACCCTAAACTCTGCTGCCGGAAAAAAAAAATCTTATGCCATCCTTTTTCATCTGCTACCCTGCTATGAGTCCCGCCATTGACTCCTGGACTCTTTTTCTTTTCTATACCAGTATCTCTTAATTTTATTGTCAATTTGTCAGTTGTAAATGTTATTATTGTTCATTTTCACTGCCTTACTTTTGTCATAGTGGCACAGAATAAATAAATGTCACATAATGTAAAGGAAAACCTTCTATCCCACAACAATATCTTAATGAATGCCTTAGATAATCCACCCTGTAATATTGAAAAAAAAAAACAAAAGCAAAACACTGACATATCCAGACCTTTCTGTAGAATCCCCTCATGCATTTGCAGGGGAACACCCCTAGAATGTAAAAGGACCGCACAGATATATGAATTCAAGTACATGTGATGGCTGGAGTGTTCCTTTAAAACCCAAATCTTCCACATTTACTATTTCACTTAAATGTGCAGTTTGGCATTTTCAGCCAAACTTAACCCCTTTGTAACTAAATTCAGCTTTATTAATAAGAATCCTTGTTATCTTGAATGCCCAGATTTTTCTCATGAAATTGCCATCTGACACAAATTTGGAAACTGACAGATAACATATAAACTGAAAATACTTATTAAAAGTGTTTTTATGCGATTATACCTACAGAGGAAATAATACATAGGACAGATCTGCTGAGGTTTATTTGCTTAGGATACTTGACAATTGTTTTAGCCATAGTGGAACAGCATCTACTTTTCTAATTTCAAATGTGTATAACTAAATGAACTCTGTACTAATGAATACCCAGATGCTTCTAATAATGTACATGTTGTTTTTATGTGATTAAACATTTAGGAGAAATAATAAAGTGACAGAAAAGCTGTTGAAAAGTTCTGTTAAATTCAACAGCACATTTTTAATTTGTTATGCTTCATAATTAGAGATAATAAGAATAAAAGGAACAAATGCTTGTACTCTTGTCCCTAACATTGTTGACATTATAGTTGACATCAGTTGGCATACCTTCTCCACGGGTATATTTGTAACCCCATTCTTAGTTTGCCCCATGCTTTTCCTGACAAATATGGCAGATTCTATTTACTTTACAACTCCGGCCTAACCTTTTTGCTGATATTTGTTAAATGTGCAAACTTGTCCCTTAGCACAATGTTTTCAAAAGAGATTTCCATTTCAGCTCTGTTGACAGTAAAATGTCCCTGCATATTTTAAATGGAAAATGTCTCTTCGCTACATGGAGAGAATAATAGCATAAAATAATAACTGAATAGTATCTGTTTTTTTGTTTTGTGCGTAAGAATAGTTACGATGGTCATTTCAGTTTCCTCCTTGTAGAGGCCATGAGAATGCATCAAAACAAGAGACGTCTCGCCTTGATCCACAGCACATATTCTATATTGTGCGACCGTTCGGTACTTCCACCTTCAACCAAATCCTTTTTTTTGATACTCAAGAAATGTAAAAATACTTGACATGAAAAAACTCACAAGATAGTAAACATAGTAACTTTCAACAGGAAAAAACTATGAATTACATGTGGAAGACACAATGATCACTCCTTTACATGCCTACCAATATTCCTACAAGGACTGCAAGGATTCTGCCCTGTTTATACATGCATGGTGTCTGATTCAGGCAAAGCTATTTGCAGTCCCCTTAAGTGGAATATTTGCCCGGACAGTTGTCTGGTTGTCAGGAAATAACTCAGCAAATTCTGCATGATTGATAGGTAGACCTTAAAGCTCACGTATTTCCATCCGTTTTTGTGTTAAGAATATTTAGGAATGTTAAGGCAGCATTTCAAAACTCAGGCCAAATCTCTGTTCAAACAAGGCTAGTACCAGTTGGTCCTCATTTTACATCAATTTAGTTTACAGCAATTCACATTTACGTCATGTCTCAGCATTAGAGCTGTTCTCAAGTTGCCTCATATTGGCTGCTCATTATTCTGGTGTTTGACAAAGTAATGCGGTCCTGTGGTTTTTTAAGGTAAACTGCCTCAAAAAGTAATTTTTTAAAACCAATTCATGGACATAATGACATATATCACAAGAAACTATATTCATGTTTATGGGGCCGCTGTATATTGATATTATTAATTATTGTATTGGCAAGGCATTGTGACCCCAGATAAGTCAGTGGTCTGTGTAACAAGTAGGGAAGTTTGATCTTTTACTGACCCCCACTTTATTAATAGACCTGTGTTTTCTTTAAATACTACATACCCTCCAACATTGTAGGTGTCCAAAACACCTTTTCTAGGATGTGTAGTAAGGCGCAGGACTGACCACACAGATTCAGAGCATCACTAAGTGGTGTGATGGTGGTTTTACAGCTCCAACAGACCCATGGTAAGCAGGACAGTGCCTGGAAATGTGGCATACCCACAAAAAATGGAGAGTTGGGAGGTATTAATTCCATCTTGTGTATAGCATTTTTTTTTTCCCAAACACTTCTCATCACTCCATGTTATCAACAGGATAGATATTTTACATTACATTATACTCCATTTATATAGTGCTCGCAGATTAAGTAGATCTATAGAAATCATTGCCTTAAATCTTGTCACACATGAACTGTATTAAGTGCTTTTATAATATTTTTAAAAGGAAGCAGATCATTTTCAGAAACATAGGACTTACATATTTTCTAAGCAATACCATGCTTTGTTGCTGGGAGTCACAAAGAGCATTTGGTTTCCTAGCAACCCTTTCTGCTCAGCACACCTAGTTTCCGCTTCACTTACACACTTTTGGCAGATATGTTTAGATGCGCTTTTAGAAATGGTATCTGTAAGTTTCTTGCTTCGGGGAAGCATAGTAACTGCCTAATACTCACAGATTTCCATAGACACATTGTTTTGTATTCTTTAGAAGCAGATTATGTTGTATAATATAGGCTATTCTAAACTTTTAGCAATGCAGTTTTGTTTGGAGCAATAACATAAAATTGAACAGCTATATTCAGCAGAAATTAATAACCAGAACAAACAACGATAATAAAACAGATGGTGTTAATAGCACATGTTCATTTTATAGTTACTTATATTACAGAATACAGTAAACTCAACTTGTGGTATCTGTTGGCTTGTTCTACTGCACAAAGCAAGTATGAGATTTTTGAGATAAGCATAATATCTATACTTCTGTGACAATTAGCCTTGAATTTGGAAGTTTAAAAAATAGAAGGCTGGCTGTGGATAACAAAAAATATCTCATTCAAACAATTTAAATAGACTGGTTAAAAACAGCCTCCTACCTAAGCAGGGATGGACTGGCCTACTGGGAAACCGTGAGATTTTGGCAGGATCGCAAGGGCCCTGCTGCATACCTGTGCGTTGCTCGCACACACTGTGCGAGCAGTGTCTTTTGTACCGGCCCAGGGGAAGCAGGAACCCAGCGGAGTCACATGAATTTATGTCACATCACATAACTTTGCTTAATTCCTGCTTCTCAAAACGCAGAGGGAAGCAGCGGCCCCTGTAGAAGTCTGTGAGCGGCATAAAGAGAGCTGCAGTGCAGGTAAGGGGGTGGGGGAGGGTGTATGAACGAGTATGCGTGATTGAAGGAATGAATAAGTATCTGTGAATGAATGAGTATCTGTGAATGTGTGACTGAATGAGTACTTGTAAATGAGTGAATGAATGTCTGTGAATGAGTAAATGAATGAATATGTGTGTGTGATAACATAGATGTGTAAGTGGTTGGGAGCATGGCACTGTTTGAGGCTGGAATGCCACAGGCAGGCTGTTTGGGGGCAAATAGGGCATGTCCTATGCTTGGGTACATCCTGTGGATGCAATCTGGGAGCCAGGGCTGACATAATACTTAGGGGGGGGTAATGCAAGGGGGGGAGGGTGGTTGGATAAATATACAATGTGGGTCTAGCTGGGGGCAAGACACAAGGGTGTGGGGGCATTAGTGTGAAGCAGGAGAGTACCTGTGTGAACCTTGTGAATTATGCAGTGAGGAGAGATGGACAAGCACTTTCTAATCCTGAGAAAATGTACAGATCTATTACCATCAGTCACGTACATATTGCTACTAGTGTTTACCTTACCAGTACTATATGAGCATACCTGGGAACCAAGAGTCTTTAGGTAAAAAGCTGATTCTCCTGGTCTCCAGGTCACATCTTTTTTCTCTGGGTAGTGGAGTGGTGTTTAAACACGCTTACTCCTGGCACACATCCCCTAAATTCTGTTTGAGGCTAATCTCATGCATGACTATACTTGCCCAATACAAGGCTAACCCTGCCCACATGGCCAGCAAGCCACTCATCATCATACCTGGGAACTCTCCGGGTTTGACCTGGAGATTGCCGGGTGAGCGCTGCTCCTCTGGTTCTCTGGGTCAAGACCCAAATCCACGCCGTTCTCCCCGCCCATTTTTACATTTACATGGGGGTGTTCCCCCTGATTTCAGCGGGAACGCCCCCGACGTCATTGGGAACTCCCCCGGTGTTAATGGGACCGCCCACCGACATTAGCGGGACCGCCCACCGGCGTCAGTAGTCCTATTCATTTTCATATTAATGAGTAATTAACATTTGTCTCCCACCAGGACACCCCTCTCCTGAGCTAACACAGGCCATGGGGGTGAGGTAAGGCGGTATTGGGGTGGGACAGGGTAAATGTGTGCAGGATATTCTACACAACCATCCCCTTCCCCCCTCATGAAAAATCCAGCAGGTTTGTTTGAGGGAGTAGAGATGTTTATTTGTATTGTGTCATAAAGGTAAAATCATACACCTGTGAAAGTACTACCACGATCTATTTATTTAAAAATTAATTATGAATTTACCAAGTTAAAAGTGTAGGGTATTATAAAATGTTCCCTGTGTGTGACAGTTAAAGTGGGGCAGTATGCTGAAACTTAATCCCATAAATACCATTATTAACAGACTTATTTGCCATTTTATTATTAGCCAAAGCTTACCGTATATTAGTTTTATTTTTAGTCAATGTTTATTGATGGGGGTTTGTATGACATAAACCATTAATCCTATATCACTGATCTTATTAGTGGGAAAAAAAGACCAACTATTCATGCACATAACAAACATTTCATAAAATGTGATAACAATGTGGCAATTCATTTATGCATACATGTTATACACAGTTCCAGTATTTAATATTTCACATCAGATGTCATTACAACATACCATATGCAAATATAAATGTTCAGAATATTATGATACTGATGTCATGTTTGCTTTAATGAGGTTTTACGGTATTCAATGACATTTAAGTTTTATATATGTTCATAACCGACTATAACAGAATTACTCAACAGAGTGAAAGGCATAGCACTAGAGAAATTACATGAAAAAAACAACTTATTAGAGGAGCAACAACCCTCAGGGAACATGCAAAGGCTTTTTCTCATTGTAACATAAGCAAGCTAACCTAAAATAACCCTAAATAAATGGCCAGTATTAAACATGGTAAAAAGCAAGCTCCTTGGTAATTATCTGATGTAGGAAATAAAAGAGAGGCTCAACATTAAAGGGACAAAGTTCTTTATTTGATATTTTAAAGGGACAGCTCTACTAAGGAAGGATGTTTCTTAAAAGAAGAAAATACACACTGCAGCTGCCCTCCTCTTATGTGTGTATATATATAATGGGATGGATGTGACATAACGGACCATTTGGGCCAAGGATAGCATAGACTATTTTGGCATTAAGATTACCAAGGATCCTGCAAGAACAATAGAGGTGAATTTCCTATCTCTATTGAAATCTACAAAAAAATCCCTTAAATCGGTCAAATAAATACAATTAGGTCATATATTTTACCTAAATGGACTTATTTATTTCAAATGCTACCTTTAATAGTCCCTATTGTGGCTAGGTATGATTGAGATGGCTTTTAATAAGTTTTTTATGGAAAAGTAAGAAACCGAGAATAGGTTTGGTACTTTTATCTAGGAAAATCAGTGAAGGGGGCCTTGGAGTACCAAATATAATTGAGTACCATGATGCATGCATGTTAGCACATGTTATGGCGTCCCAGATAAAGGATGCAAGAGCAGAAACATGGTATCAAATAGAGGAGAAAGCTATTGGTTTGGCAGGTTTGGCATCCCTGCAGTGGCTTATTAGGGTTGGGGTAGAGATTGGGGTAGTAGAGAAGGATCTCTGGTTCTAAAGAACATTTTGGACGTATGAGATAAGGTTAGGAAAAAGCTGGCCCTTTATAATAGACTAGATTGGATGTAAGTGAACATAGTATTGAAAACATGAATTTAAAAATCTGGAAACAGGCTGGCATTCAAATTATACAAGATCTTTACTTGGACATTAACTTAAATCCTTTCCCCAGTTGCAGAGTTATTCTTTTATCTAAGAATCAAATGATTCTTATCGAAATATGAACTATTGAACAATGGAGAGAAGTGGAGACAACTTAAATCTATATATCCTCTGAATAGTACCAAGGGAATGATCACTAGATGTTTAACTCTTATAAGAATTAATCATAAACATACGCCTGTGGGGGTTATTAAGATCTGGGAAAAGGAACTAAACAGGACCATCTCTTGGGATAACTGGACAGCCTCAATACGATCGGTCAATAGTGTTATACATTGTTTAAACATTAGAATTTTTTTTTTATAAAGTTTTTAATAGATGGTATCTTGCCCCAACGAAACTAGCAAAAATGTATGGACGTATTGAGGCTAATTGTTGGCCATGTGGAAATGATAATAGCAGTTTTTTTTACATATTTGGTGGTCATGTATTTATATAAAAGTTCTTTGGAGAAAGGTCTTTGGCCATATTGAGATTATGACTGGGGTCAAGTTACCTTTCACCCTGGACTGTGCTCTATTACATTTGGACTAGCCAACAATTTCAAAACTAGACAGAACGATGATAACCAATATTTTCTACTAAACTGTTAATAGCTAAATATTGGAAAAGTAAAAAAAAAGGCCCCAGTGGGAAGAGATAAGATTACACACATAATTTCAATGTAAAATGGAACTGGGTATAACAAGATCAAGTAGATACAGCTTAATTACGCCTACAAAATGGAAAAAATAATACAGATATTGAAAACTTAGCCTCTGATGGGACTCTGGTTACCTTTCTTCTGACACATCCCAATTTGAGTTTGAATGTTATATTTTGTTTTGGAGTTTTGTTTAACTCTTTTTATTTATGTAACAAAATTTTGGTAAAATGAATACAAATTTAAATATGAAAGAAAAAAAAGAAAAAAAATATGGTAACATGTCAAAATAATTCCCCACTGTCACCAAAAAAGTGCACATATATATAAAGTTTTTTATGAGCAAGTTCTACAATTCGCGCTATATCTTCACAAACGTTCCCGCATGGAAAGAGTTAAAATATTGGCATTACAAATGGTGCCTAGTTTTAAAAAATGTATGATGTGATTGGGTAAACTGAATTCGCAGGCTTCAAAGATGTCCCAAATATGGGACGTGGGTACAGACTAACCAGATGTCTAAATGGCAAAAAAATACATACCTCATAAAGGTGGCATTTTACTTCCCAGATAACCCAACAGACCCATGCATGTGGGGTATCACTGTACTCAGGAGATGTTGGTGAACACATATTGTTTTGAAGTGACAGACCAGAAACTGTAAATTTACACCTGAAGTACAATTTGTGTGGAAACAAACACAAAAAAAATACTACCACAAAGTTTGACAAAGGCTAGTAGTAGCATTAGTGCATGGCAACAGTTAAAATACCAGCATTTGAAATACCTTGGGGTGTCTAGTTCAAAAATATATGGTTTGATGGGGGTAAATTGCATTGGCCGGCTTCAAATATGTCCCAAATAGGACATGGGGACAGGATTACCAGATTAGAAACAAGGGTATTGAAATAGCAAAACACTACTTGTACATATTGCCCTATAACTTGAAAAAACATTGGGTATTTCTAAACTCAGAAATCTATTTAGCAGTTGTCTCCATTCGCTTTTGTAGATGAGGAGAAAAGAGTTTTCAAATAAAAGTGAGAAAAAGTGTTTCCCGCAAAAGGGTCACAAAGGGTAAAAAAAATAAAAAACAACCTGGTCCTTAAGAGGTTAAACTAAGGTCAGAAATTATTCTTCCCTATTTTTCAAAATCTTAATATCTCTAAAACCCCACCATAACAATTCAGCTGCATTTTGTTGATTACATTATACTGTTTGTTGTTGTTTTTTTTAATGAAATATACACACACTGATAAGTAAAAACAACAATCTAGCAAAGCAGTTATGTTACACTTGATAATATCATTTTTTCTTTGTTGATTGGAATTTGTGTATTTGGGTGTTGTTTGGCAGTGACATATACCTATTTTTCAAAATCTTAATATCTCTTAAACCCCACCATAACAATTCAGCTGCATTTTGTTGATTACATTATACTGTTGTTGTTGTTTTTTTTTTAATGAAATATACACACACTGATAAGTAAAAACAACAATCTAGCAAAGCAGTTACGTTACACTTGATAATATAATTTTTTCTTTGTTGATTGGAATTTGTGTATTTGGGTGTTGTTTGGCAGTGACATAAACCAGGAGCGGTAAATTCATACCTGAAGTACAATGTGTGTGAAAAAAATACAAAATTTTTTACTACCATAAAGTTTGACAAAGGCTGGTGATAGAATCAGTGCATTGAAAGGGTTAAAATACCAACATTTGAAATACCTTGGGGTGTCTAGTTTTCAAAAATATATGTTTGATGGGGTAAATTGCATTGGTCGGCTTCATATATACCTGAAATAGCACATGGGGCAGAATGACCAGCTTTAGGGAAAAAATGGTTTTGAAATAGCAAAACACTACTGGTACTAATTGCCCCATAACGTGCAGAAAAAAGCAAAAAACATAAAAACATTGGGTATTTCTAAACTCAGGACAAATAATACAATCTACTTAGCAGGTTTTTTTCACTAGTTTTTTCAGATGACTAATTTTTTTTTTAAGTGAGAAAAAGTCATTTTTAACAAAAAAATCACCATATTTTATCATGGTTTATAGTAAATTAGATGATATGATAAAAATGGTATCTAAAGAAAGCCCTGTTTGTCCTGAATAAAACAATATATAATATGTGTTGGTGCACACAATGAGAAAGAAGAAAATTACAGCTAAACAGCAACACTGAAAAATGTTAAAAGAGCCTTTGTCCCAAAATGTACTAAGAGTAAGAAACAGTCTTGTCATTAAGGGGTTAAAGGAAATCATAGTGAAAATGCCAAAAAAGTCAATGGTTTGAAGCGATATCAAGGATGTGAACAAGACCAAGAGAGAGTGTTGAAAATTCTACATGACATAGATTTATCAGAAGAAGGAAACAGATTACCGTATTTGCTCGATTATAAGACGAGGTTTTTTCCAGAGCAAATGCTCTGAAAAATACCCCTCGTCTTATAATCGGGGTCGTCTTCTAATCAGACCCCAAAAAAATGGCTGGGGCCATGCTGCTTACCGGTCGCGAGCAGCGTCTCTTCCGTTAGAAGCAGGAGGACAGGAAGCTTGTAGCTTCCTCACAGAACTCTATCTCCCCCTCCCTCCTCTGGGGGCGGGGCCAGAGAAGTTGCTGGTACAGCCGGTCCCCTGCAGAAGTCTTCGAGTGAGAGATCTGCAGTTCAGGTAAGGGGGTGGGGGAGGGTTTTTGGGTAAGTATGTGTGATTAATGTGTGAAGTATGTGTGATTAATGGAATGAATGAGTATTTAAATGTTTGTGAATGTGTGTTTGTGTGTGATAGCATGGATGTGTAAGGGGGGTGGGGGTTGTAGCATGGCATAGGGAGGCTGTAATCCCACTACTATCATCCCCAGGTTCCAGCATGTACTGGCTGCCTTGGCTTGATAGGAGTGTGATTGCTGTTAGCAGCAATCACACTCCTATCAAGCCAAGGCAGCCAGTACATGCTGGGTTAAAAGGCATATCATGGGGCTGAGTGGCATATAGGGGGTTAAAATGCATTTCTGGACCTCCAGAAATGCATTTTAACCCCCTATATGCCACTCAGCCCCATGATATGCCTTTTAACCCCCTATATGCCAGAGTGGCATATAGGGGTATAAGGCATATCATGGGGCAGAGTGGCAAATAGGGGGGGTATAAAGCATTTCTGGGGGCAGAGTGGCATAACTGGGGGGGGCAGGTTGGCAAATAAAAGGAAATTTAAAAAATATATTTACATGAATTAATATTTACTGGTAAAACTTTTTTTCCTATAGGGTCGTCTTATATTCAGGCTTTTTGTTTTTTTCCTAAATTAATATTTTGATTTTGGGGGGTCGTCTTATAATCGGGGTCGTCTTATAATCGAGCAAATACGGTATTACACCAACAATAAAATATGCACATAATAAACCACTTTTTATAGGCGTGACTCCCTCGGTTCCTACAGTTAATATTGTAACCTACTTGTTGCTTATCTCTGTGTTTAATATGTCTGTATTTATATAGGCCTTTGCTTTGGTTCCTTCCCAATTATCTTCCAAATTTATTTCTTTAAGAACAGAACCACAGAGCAATAGCATACTTTATTTAATGGTGATTTAATAAGAATCAGCATTGGAGTAAACATTTTCAAGAACATTTAAAGTTTAGCAGCTTAAAGGTTTTGTGATTATAAGCTCTGTACAACTAAAACAATCCGGGTGGGGATTTTACAATGTTTTTTCTTGGCCTGGCAGAAGAACATATGTGCTCTGAAATTAGCATGGGCTGTATTTAGTATACATAAATAATCTTATTAGAACATTTTTTAAATGGATTTTTTTTTTCTCTTTTAAGATGATATCACAATAAGTGAGATCGGATGATAGCATGGTGTAGGACTCTTCCGTTTTTTTTTTCTTTTTAATCTTAAATGCTATTTGTCAGTCTTCTATTTTTAGAGATCTATGAATGTTTGACCTGAATATATATTCATTTTCATAAGTATTTATTTTCTATTAATATTTCTTATCCTAAATTCCCATTTAAGAAATTGTAGTTCTTTAAGATAATACATTGTAACAAGTGAATTTCAGAAATTATCACTGATATAATTTATTTTTAATGTGAATTTGTTTATTTAAAATATGAGACATACAATAAATCGCTTTGCTATTTTTATGGGTTACAGATTTGTAGAGACAAGATAGTCAGGCATAAAAGTTCCGTGGCTTTATAATTTGCTCCTTTGCTTATTGTTGTTTGTTCTTTAGTTGACCTTTGAATGTGCTGCCGAATAAGATCAAAATGTATTTGGTCAAAGACAACAGTATAAAGGGCACGTGGCAGATGAACATTTGGACCCTTTGAGACACTGTTTTGGCAGGATGTTCTTTTAATCTATAAATATTGATTTTGTCTTTATCAGATTAAAAATGTGTCACAGGTGGTCAAAATGGTAACATGTATTTAGGAATTGATGATAATGTTACATAATCCTTCCCCTTAGGTAATGTATTTCTTAAGTAATGCAGCCCTGGAACTAGCCAGGTGAGTGAAGTGCATAATTTCAATAATTTACAAACTCATATATATATATATATTGTAGGGAACATCTCACGCATGGGGCGGCAATGACAGTATTCACACAGGTTTCAAACGTAAAGCGTGTTTATTTAGATGCTGTAGGCACAGAGCACCTTGTAAACAAAACAAACTCTAAGCCTGTCCGGCTCTAACTAAACATCCGGATACCTCTCTACAAGCCTAAGGTCTGGCACAAAGCAAAGTAACAGGTTTTCCATACCATACCACAATATATATATATATATATATATATACATATATATACAAGGCCGGCCTTAGGGGTGTGCGACCTGACCGGGACTTGAAACATCATCTTTATTCAACGCGAGGGAGACACAGGTACGCCGAGCAGTCGCTCATAAAGATTTCAGCAACCGCTCGGCGCCCCTCACTCTCCTACGCGAGGCATCTATCTCTGTCGCGGTGCCAGCATTTCATGATGTCATATGCCGGCACTCAGCTGTGAAGTGTGCACCGCAGCAGAGCGGGAAGAGGACACTTCGGGCTTCCACCGCAGGACTCCGGCAACGAGGTAAGGGTAATGAGAAGTAGGGAGGTAGATAGTGAGAAGGGACGGGGGGGCAGTGAGAAGGGGCAGAGGTGGTAGATAGTGAGAAGGGCCAGAGGGGGAAGGCAGTGAGAAGGAGGAGAGGGGATATATAGTGAAAAAGAGGGAGAAGGGATACATAGCGAGAAAGGGGGAGAGGGTTTAGATAGTGAGAAGGGGACAGGGGGTTATATATTGAGAAGGGGGTACATAGTTAGAAAGGGGGAAGGCAGTGAGAAGAGGGAGAGGGGGTACATATTGAGAAGGGGCAGATAATAAGAAGGGGATGGGTAGAGGGGGTAGATAGTGAGAAGTGGGGAGAGGGGATGGACAGTGAGAAGTTTGAGAGGGGGTACATAGAGGGGGTAGATAGTGAGAAGGAGAAGTGTGAGAGGAGGTAGACAGTGAGAAGTGGGAGAGGAGGTATAGATAGTGAGAAAAGGGATAGTAAGAATATTGAAATAAATAAAGAGTGAGAATGTGTGAAAGCGTGTGAATTAATGTGTGGATGAATTGCTTGAATAATTTGTGAGACTGCATTAATGAATATGTGTAAATGATTCGTGTGAATGAGTGAGTAACTGTGTAAGTGTTTGTGTCTATCGTGGATGTTTAAGTGATTTAGGGAAATGCAAAGATGACACATGAAGGGTGGGCTGTTTGCCAACAAAGGTGTCTTACACAGGGCTGTTTGGGGACAAAGTTGGCTCAGGCTGGGCTGTAATATGTGTGTGTAATCTGGGTGCTGATCAGGTTCTATGTGGGCAATGTGGACACTAGGGCTGGCTTTGGGGTGTGCAACCTTTAATGCTGACTATATATGTGAATTCCAATTGATTTATACCTGCAAAGCTGGGTTTTTGTGTTGTTCTGTATCTGGTACGCTCTGTTTCCATACATTGTTATTGTATGGCTACAAATAGAGGGTTTGTATGTCTGATTCTGTTTATTTGATCTATACCTTCAATGCTGAGTTTACATGTGATTTTCAATTGATCTATACCTGCAAAGCTTGATTTTTGTGTTGAATTTGTTAATCTATACCTGATATGCTATGTTTCCATACATCATGTATACATACCTGCAAATATAGGGTTTGTATGTGATCTATACATGCAAGTGCTTTTTTTATGTGTTCACAAGGAGGAAGGAAAAGAGAGGTATGGCTTATTGAATGAGTGTTACCGCATGCGCGAACGGCTTAATTTATGAATATTCATGTCACTCTTAAAGTGACATATATCATTTTTCCTCCTCCCCCTAATTAGGAGGGTACGAGGATCTGTATTGTTGGAGGGATATTTAAACACTCATTTGGCACTACACCCTTGCCTGTGTTAGTGCCTTTTTGCCTACACTAGCATTCTGAATCCTGATTTATCTCTCTGGTATTGACTCCTGCTTGAACCTGACCTCCATTGTTTTGCTGCCTGCCCTGACCTTTGCGTGTGACCCCGACTACTCTATTGCCTGACCCCTTTGGATACCGTTATTATTTTTTTATTTTCTGTTCCTGTATTTCACCTACTCATTACTCTCGGTGGTGAACGGCCTGTATCTCCTGTGCCCTGGTGGCAGTGCGTCCTCTCTCCACCAGGAGGCGCCGATTCTGCAGCGCGGTTCCAGAACCCGTACCTCGGTCGTGACAATGAGGGACAAAGGGACTGGGAATGATTTCAGGGGAGAGGACTTCTCAAAGTCATGGTCAGGGTGAGAAGTAGGGAAGACTGCACTGACTATCACAGCCTTCCCCTAATCTGCAGTCAGTGTGGCAATTTTTTTTGGTGTGGTAGGGGAGGGAGTGATTGCATGCTAGGGAGCGAGGAGCGGGGCCCAAGGAAATACTTTCTGGGGTCCAATTTTTTCAATATTAAAAGAAATGTTTTTATTACAGCAGATTAGCTGTTTTTTTCCTTGTATTTAATGTATATTATTGTTTCCAGTGTTTCCAGTTATATATTACTGTACTTGTTTGCACTTGCACATAAACTATCTTTAATGAAAGCTAGTTGTTTGTTACAAGATTTTTTTCCTTTCTCTTTTTTTGGGATGGGGGTGTGCCAGAGGAGTAGTCCGCACAGGGCGCCAGAACACCTAAGGCCGGCTCTGTATATATATACCATATTTGCTCGATTATAAGACAACCCTGATTATAAGATAACCCCCCAAAAACTGAATATTAATTTAGACAAAAAAGAAAAAGCCTGAATATAAGATGACCCTATAGGAAAATTTTTTTTACCAGTAAATGTTAATTCATGTAAACTATGTAAACTATTTTTTTAATAAAAGCTATGATTGAGAAAAATATTTTGTTTTTAATTCCTTTTATTTTCCAACCTGCCCCCAGTTGTGCACATCTGCCCCCAGGCTTGCCCCATAAATGCCTTTTAACCCTCTAAATGCCACTGTGTCCCATGATATGCCTTTTAACCCTCTATATGCCACTGTGCCCCATGATATGCCTTTTGACCCCCTATGTGCCACTCTGCCTCCAGAAATGCCTTATACCCCTATATGCCACTCTGGCATTTAGGGTGTTAAAAGGCATATTATGGGACAGAGTGGCATTTAGGGAGGTATAAGGCATTTCAGGAGGCAGAGTGGCGTATAGAGGGTTAAAAGGCATATCATAGAGCACTCTGCCTACAGAAATGCCTTATGCCCCCCATTTACCCCCCCCAGCAAAATGTTACCGGTGCTTCTGAATCACGGTGTGTTGTCCGGGCAGCGTGTAGACGTCTACGCGTTTCACGTAGGCAACTTCCGCTGCAGCCGGAAGGAGGTGCGGTTAGCAGCGGGGGTTGTCTGCGTCCATCGCGCAGACCTTCCCCCGGCTGTCAGAGACAATTCCCCAGTGAGGGGAACTCTGATCTCTGACAGCCGGGGTAGGTCTGCGCGATGGACGCAGACAACCCCCGCTGCTAACCGCACCTCCTTCTGGCTGCAGCGGAAGTTGCCTACTTTCGCTGCAGCCGGAAGGAGGTGCCGTTAGCAGCGGGGGTTTGTCTGCGTCCAACGGGCAGATCTTCCCGGCTGTCAGAGAAGAGAGTTCCCCGCACTGGGGAAGAACCTTAGCTGCCTGACTGCATTGTGCCAATTGTAAAGTTTGTTGGTGGAGAGATAATGGTATGGGGCTGGTTTTCATGGGATGGGCTTGGCCCCTTACGTTAAGGGAAATCTTAATGCTTCAGCATACCAAGACATTTTGGACAATGCTATGCTTTCAACTTTGTGGGAGTAGTTTGAGAAAGGCCCTTTTCTATCCCAGCATGATTGTGCCCCAGTACACAAAGCAAGGTCCATAAAGACATTGTTGAGTTTGCTGTGGGGGAACGTGACCTGCCTGCACATAGCCATCCCCATCGAACACCTTTTGGGATGAACTGGAACAGAGATTGTGAGCCAGGCCTTCTCATCCAATATCAGTGTCTGGCCTCACAAATGCACGCAAATATTCTCTCTTTTGTCCATATAGTGTAGTGCTTCCCAAAGTGGGCGATACCACTCCCTGGGTGCGGTGGAACAATCCAGGAGGGTGGTAGTAGCCTCTGGTGCAATTGGGGGCGTTGTATAAAAGTAAGGGGGCAGTGGAAGTACTTTCATACATGTTTCATCTGTCATAGAGAGAGAGAGATGTGGCACACATATGAGAATGGTAAGACACCAGAAGGAGCCATAATCCATAGTCTAAACCAATGTCTATGAAAATGAAAATTATATTATTTTTCTTCGTCAAAGTGAACAATTAAAAATGGTTATGATATATATGTCTACAAATATAAAAGAAAAGGTGAAAACACTGGTCTTATTAAAGAAATTAAATAGAGACTCATGAGGATCATTATATTAAAATGTCTCCATACTTTGGTTAAATGGTGTCATTCCAGTGCTTTTCTACTGTTTGTTAAAGATCTCAACAAGCTTCTAATTAACTGGAGAAATATTAAGTTTAAATTCCGACATCACCATAGTAAAGCAAGCAATTATAACCAAGAGTTTTGATCAATATTGTATGAGGTAATGCTGTTTGAGTAAATCTTTTTTGGTATGGTATACTATATACATTTTAAGAGCTAGAACAATCTCTGCACCATTTTACATGGTACATACAGTATGACAAATTCCACTCAACAAAGAAAAAATTATATTATCAAGTGTAACGTAATTGCTTTGCTAGATTGTTGTTTTTTTTTACTTATCAGTGTGTGTATGTTTCAAAGACAAAAATAAAAACAACAAACAGTATAATGTAATCAACAAAATGCAGCTGAATTGTTATGGTGGGGTTTTAGAAATATTAAGATTTTGATAAATAGGGAAGAATAATTTCTGACATTAGTTTAACCTCTTAAGGACCAGGTTTTTTTTTAATTTTTTTACCCTTTGTGACCGAGGCTGTTTAACATTTTGTGGGAAACACTTTTTCTCACTTTTATTTGAAAACTCTTTTCTCCTCATCTACAAAAGCTAATGGTGACAACTGTTAAATAGATTCCTGAGTTGAGAAATACCCATTTTTTTTCACGTTACAGGGTTATAAGTACAAGTAGTGTTTTGCTATTTCAATACCCTTTTTTCAAATCTGGTAATCCTGTCCCCATGTCCTATTTGGGACATATTTGAAGTCGGCCTATGCAATTTACCCCCATCAAACCATATATTCTTTAAAACTAGACACCCCAAGGTATTTCAGATGCTGGTGTTTTAACTGTTTCAATGCACTAATTCTACTACTAGCCTTTGCCAAACTTTGTGTTAGTAACTTTTTGTGTTTTTTCCACACAAATTGTATTTCAGGTGTAAATTTACAGCTCCTGGTCTGTCATTTCAAAACAATATGTTTTCAGCAACATCTTCTGAATACAGTGATACCACTCGTGCATGGAATTGTTATTTGGGGGCTAAAAAGTTATTTTCTCCCACACAGATTGTACTTCAGGTATACATTTAGAGCTAATGGTATATGTCACTGTGAAACAACACCACAATATGTGTTTAGCAACATCTTCCAATTAGAGTGATACCACCATGCATGGGTTTGTCAGGTTGTTTGGGAGGTAAAACCACACATTTGTGAAGTGTGCATTTTTCACTTTGGAACTTTGACATCTGGCCATCCTACTTCCATGTCCTATTCTGTTTTCTCTGATCAAACCATATATTTTTGAAAGTAGACATCCCCGTGTATTTGAAATGGTGGTATTTTAACTCTTTTCCCACACTAATCCTGCCACCAGCGACTGTCAAAATTTGTGTTATTCATTTCATGGTTATTTCAAATTCTAGTATTTTCGGGCTTTCCATGCCAGGGTTTTAGGAAAGATACAGTGCTCATTTTATTACTTGTTCATAAAAATAATAATTTTTATTTTATTATATATATGTTTACATTTTGTTGGAACTCAATGGTTCTCCTGATGGTGACATCACTGCATAATTATTTTTAAATGTTGGCACATTTTCCTTTATTTTTTTAACTATTTTTATTTGTACAATATTTTTAAAATATATATTTTACTAATTACATTGAGATTAGAGAGCTGGGCTCCATTGACTTGCATGGTTGAATGGAGTACTTGTAATTAACCTGCAGGGGGAGCCCAGAGTTCTCAGGAGGGCCTAGAGTTTTTATACTTATATATAATATATTATATTTTATATATGACGACATTGACGCAGATCGCGTTCTAAGCTTATCCAATGCCATCATGTGCCAGGCGCATCATCGGTCATTAACTGACCGTTTTTCCGTGACGTGCCTGGCACATCATTGGTCGTAAGGGGTTAATGTTTTACTGTATGGCGTATTGTTGTTGCTTCTTTACGTCAACTAGGGGGTTGTAAAATGACCTGTTTAACAAATATTCTATCAAATTGTTAAAACTTTCAGAAAGAATTATTTTTCCTACCCTAATGTCCATAGCTACTTTGTCATTTTTACAATATGTTCAGGGGCTGGCTGGGCCAGGGGGCAATTGCCCCCCAGGCTGCCTTGAAACTGGGCCGGCCGGCAGGCAGAAGAGCATTCAAAGCAGGATTAAAAGCAGCCGTAGTGCCATTAGCGTACCTAGCGGGGGCGCGTGCCGCTCATCTGAGGGGTGCCGGCGCGCCTCCAGAAACAACGTGCAACTTTGGCTGTGCGTCGGACTTGAGGTCAAATCCCGGCGCACAACACTGGATGGATGTGCATGGATGTGTAAGTGCAGGGGTAGCATGGCATTAATCATGATAGGAATGCTGTAATCGCATTCCTATCATGCCCAGATTCCAGCATGTACTGGCTACCTAGCCGTGATAGGAGTGTGATTGTTGTTATCAATTTTTTCTCCAATTTTGGTGTGGTGGACAGAAAAATTAAATAACAGTATTAATATATAAATATATGACTGCTAAGAGCAATCACACTCCTATCATGCTAAGTCAGACAGTACATGCTAGAACCTGGGCATGATAGGATTGTTATTTCTGTTAATTGTATAAATATATATATATATATATATATATATATTAATATTGTTATTGTTATTGATTTTATTTGTCTAATTTTGGTTTGTTACTTTTAATAAAGTATTTTAAAGGGTTTTTTTGTTTTGGTTTTGGCCAAAAAAGTGAATGCTGAATTTTCAGTTTCGGTCCAGAATTTTCACTTCGGTGCATCCCTACTACTAAGCCAGTCGCTAAAGTGGTAGGCCTACACCACATCAATGTTTGGCTTAGTATATAGTGATAAGGGTTGTACTGCAGTATTGTCAGTGTCTGGCAATATTATATATTAAGTACTCATAAAAGTGGCATATTCAGGCAAACTAGTAGATGGCAGCATGGAAAATATGTGTCTAGGTGCAATGTCAAGTTGCAGCTGATAGGGCTTACAAATTAGTATGCATTAAAAGGATATCAGGGGAATGAAATGTAATTGTGTCTGTTTGAAAAGCATACCGTATATTCCGGCGTATAAGATGACTTTTTAACCCGAGAAAATCTTCTCAAAAGTCGGGGATCGTCTTATACGCCGGGTATACTTACTTACCGAGCCGGAGATTCCCCACGAAGCCACAAATCTCTAGGGGAGGGGCGAGTGGAGAAGCCGCCTCCCCTGGGCCGGTCTTCAGGGCTGCGCTGAGGTAGGTGCAAGATCATGATCTCCCCAACTAGCCCTGATCAGCAGGGCTGATTGAGGAGATCACGACCTCCCTCTAACTAGCCCAACATTAGGGAGCTCGAGGTCTGGCACTTCAGACATTGGGCTTTATTGTTTTATATAGTGCCATCATATTCTGTAGCACTGTACAATGGGTAGACAGGATATAACAAGTAGTATATAACAATTTGACTTACAGAAACAACATATATATATATATATATATATACACACACATATATATATATATATATATATATATATATATATATATATATATATATATAAGGCAGTGTATGTATTTATATGTCTGTATAACAACCAGCCAATCACCGGTAAGGTACATCGCTTGCCGTGATTGGCTGGTTGTTGTATACTGGGTAGAGGGGTAGTCTTATATGGCGAGTATAGCCCAAACTCTAGATTTTAACTGGAAAAGTTAGGTGTCGTCTTATACGCCCAATCGTCTTATACACCGCAATATACGGTAAGTTAAACCTCCACTAGAAAACGTTGTTAAACCCATTTGTTAGAAATATATGATAAAATAGTACAAAGAAGAGCTTTGGAAAGTATGCCATGGGTGTTTTAAGTACTAGGGACATGAGCTAAATTTTATTTACCCTACAAAAAGACACCTAGAGAGTGTCCTTATCACAATATACAAATATATTCTTCATAGTCTTCATATGGCCCTTGCAGGGCAAATTGTCACCTAGCAGATATAAAGTGGTTACTTAATAATTAGAAATTATAATTATAATAATAATTTCTAAATTTAAGGCAAGACAAGAGGGTCCTATTTTGCAGTTTTAACGTTCAGAGACCAATGCCAACGCCGTTGACCTCAAAGTTCGAAAATAAAAACTACAGAAGGTGGAAGCACAAGATAAGTCTGCCGCCCGCAGAATGTCACCTAAAACCCCACGTGCCACTAAGGCACCAAAGAAAGAAGAGGAGACTACATTTGAAGTCTTCATATGGCCCTTGCAGGGCAAATTGTCACCTAGCAGATATAAAGTGGTTACTTAATAATTAGAAATTATTCTAGCCTTGGTGTCTGAATATATTCAGATACCAAGGCTAAAATAATTTCTAATTTTAAGGCAAGACAAGAGGGTCCTATTTTGCAGTTTTAACGTTCAGAGACCAATGCCAACGCCGCTGACCTCAAAGTTCGAAAATAAAAACTACAGAAGGTGGAAGCACGAGATAAGTCTGCCGCCCGCAGAATGTCACCTAAAACCCCACCTGCCACTAAGGCACCAAAGGCCACAGCCCCCCTGACCGAATGGGCTCCAAACAAACCCTCAATCCCTGCTAAAGAGAGAACCCAGCACACCTCTATTTAGGGTCTGATTAGAAGATGACCTCGAATATAAGACAATGGTTATTTTTGCAGGAGAGGGACTAGGAAAGGTGAGCTAAAGATATATGGGAGAGTGTTAATGTGTTATGTTGTAAGCGTCCTTAAAGAAGTGGGTCTTGAGGGATAGGGGCAGGATATGAAAAATCTTGTAAGCATGCATGAGAGCTAGAAATCAGATGAAAGGACAGAAGATGATCATTGGATGAGTGGAGAGACCAATTAGGAGTTTATTTAAATATAAGAGAGGAGATGTAAGTAGGGGAATTGCTATGAAGAGCTTTGAAAGTAAGAGTCAGGATTTTGAAACAAATCTTGAAGCGCACAGGTAGCCAGTTAAGAGACTGAATGATGGGAAAGGTGTTAGTAAAGCATTCATGGTAGATTGTAGAGGGTCGAGATGGGTAAGAAGGAGACAAGCAAAGACAGAGTTACAATAATCGAGGCAGGAGATAATTAGGGTATTGACAAAATCCTTAGTGGCATCTTGTGTTAGGAATGGATTTTAAGATGGAGACTGCAGTTTTTAGAGACAGAATGAATGTGAGGAGTGAACAAGAGGTCGGAGTCAAGGGTGACACCAAGGGGACGAGGAGATGATTGGAACATTGACATTAAGGGAAACTGATGAGGGAATGTTAGCATTTGAGGGAGGGAAGATGAAAAGTTTGGTTTTGGAGAGACTGAGTTTTAGGAAATATGCAGACACCTAGGTAGAGACAGATGCGAGTCAGTTAGTTACATAATCAAAGACAGAGGGAGAGAGATTGGGAGAGGATAGGTAGATGTGGGTGTCCTAAGCATACAGATAGTATTGAAAAGGATGAGATTAGTTTGCCAAGTAAGGTAGGTTGTGAACCAGGAGAGAGTAGTGTCACTGAGACCAAGAGGACTTTGAAGGAGAAGAGGGTGGTCCACAGTGTTGAAAGCAGCAGAAAGTTCCAGTAGGATTAGCATAGACTAGTAAACCTTTGGATTTAGCAGTGAGTAGGCCAAGAAGGTTGGAGGTGAGAGAAGAGTAGAGAGATGGGATGTTAATTAAACAGATCAGTTGGGTCCAGGGAAGGCTTGAACCATACAAGTTGGGGAGAATAGGAAGCCTACCCTACCACCCTTCATTTCATCAGGTCTGGTAGTGTAAGCGAGATGGAAGCCACCGTAGGAGAGGCAGTGTTACAAGAGGTTTGCCAGCTCTCCAGGCCTGTCTAAAAAACATTTTCAAAAAGGCACTGTATATTAGTCTAATAAATGTTTACATTTCCTGACATCATTCCCATCATTACGTCTGACATCATTCCCAAACCAAACCCAAATAAAGAAACATGAAGGCATAGACAGAGCTTGAAGGCCAACATGATTTAGAGAAAACAAAATCATCTTGAGCTAATGTGTCACATCCAAACATGACCTATGAGCTAGAGGAGGGAGGGAATGTTGCTTTCATATGGCCAACCCAGAAATGGAGCCACAACCCCCTCCCTTGGCTGGGACCCCTATCCCGGCCATGGGCAGTCACCAAGTTAACCCAAGAATGACCTAGGGATGTGTTGCCACTCCCTGTAATGCTTGTCTGAGCATTTACAGAGATGTTGACTTTTATAATCTGGTCGCTATATGTGAAGCTGTTACCAAAACACACAAAAAATGAAAAAGCAAGCTTGTTGCAGTGGCTCAAAATCTTAAAATCAGAAAGGCACAGGGATCATTCACCTTTATTACCAGCCCTTCCTTTGTCATAATGATTTGTGCACATATTTGGAAGCTCCCTACCTGAAACAGTTCTATAACATGAAACTAAAGCTTCCCGAGATGCCCATCTTACAGATAATAGAGTTATAACTATGAGAGTAACCTTTGAATGTGCACCAGGGGCCAGATCTCTGTGTTGCTGAATGCCTCGACATTGAGGCATTACAGCAACACCGTTTAAGCAAAGAAAGCGATCATAGATCAGTTTCTAAGCTTGTTTAATATGAAGACGTGTCAGGCACATCATTGGATGTCACGTGTCCGTTTTTGTGTGATGTGCCTGACCCATCAATGGACGTTAAGGGGTTAAACCTTTATGATCTGATTGATGTTCTCATAAGTATTTAATCAAAGTTCTTAAATCTCGTTAGCATTTAGTTTCCATTTATGGTAAAACACAGTCACATGAATATGCATAATGAACAGGGCTCTTGAGTAGCAAGGTAAAATTTATTTTGGTTTCTTTTTCAAATGCTAAACTGATCTAATGAACACCCTTTAAATCTGTCATCAGGAGAAAAGTACATGTTTTTCCTTGTCAACAATAGGAATTAATAAATTTCACTCCTCTAAGCAGCAGGTTACTAATCTCAACAGCTCACTATAGTTAATAATTAGGCTTAATACAAATGTTTATACTTGAGATCAGTTGGGAAGTCCTGTGTTTAACCTCTTGATGACAATTGATGGTCCGGACATGTCACGTGAAAACAAACGGTTTACGACCATTGACGTGCCAGGACCGTCATGACTTCAAACTACGTTCGCTTTCTGCACCCAAACGGTATTGCTGTAATGCCTCAATGTCGAGGCATTCAGCAACACCGAGATCGGCATCAATATCCGCCTTACACTATATGGCGGTGGACGCCTGTTTTAAAAGAGTTTAGTAGGCGATTGTTGATTCAATGGTGTCTGGAAAATGGTCACAACCACCACTGCGAGATTCTGCAACTTGCAAGATGGCGGCGCATTCTTTAAATGAGGAGTTGAAAAGAGATATCAGGAGGGTCTCACTAGACCCTCCTGAAAACTCTGGCTCCACTTGCAGGTTGAATACAGGTACTGCATTCAACCATGCACATCAATGGAGCCCAGCTTTGTAATCACATGGAAACAGTTAAAATACTGGAATGTTAAATGCCCATGGGGTGTCTACTTTTAAAAAATGAATGATTTGATGGGGTAAATTGAATTGGCCGGGTTCAACAATGTCCCAATTAACACACATGGAAGCATTGTAAGAAATGAAGGGTGCCTTTAAAATGTGATATTACATTTATTGCATAATGTTTTGGGGACGATTTGGGTTTCTATAAGGTGAGATATCTGGTTTTACAATGTAAGGTAATTTGCATAGTAATGCATTACAAAGGGTTTGGAACGAAGGCTCCAACAGAGGTGGGATACCCCACAGGGAGTCAGACAACTGAAGCCGATGTATATTAACATAACTGTGTGCATGTTTGCATAGACTACCTGTCTCCTCCATAATTGGGTCATACAGGAAATCTCTGGAAAGAGGGGTTGGGTGAACCACTTTTTGGGAGGTACAAGGAATTCTGAGATGACTAGTTAGGGGATGCAATAGTCAGAAGAGTCAGAGAAAGAAGAGTCTGAGAGAAAGGAGAGTCAGAGAAAGGAGAGTCGGAGAAAGAAGAGTTGGGAGAAAGAGGAGTCTGAGAAAGGAGAGCGCAGCGAACAGAAGTGTCCTGGGTCAGGAGACTCAGAACGAAGCTACGCAAGATAGCGTTCGTGAGAAGCCTGTGAGCTGAGAGAGGTTTCCCAAGAATGTGCTTAAGTATCCCTTTTGTTTTGTGTTATTGGCAAATGTTTTCTGTATGTTATATGTTTTATTACCTGTAACAGTGACCTAATTCATTATCAATATACATTTTTCTATACGCTTGTATTTGTGCTTTATTCCTCACACATTCCCTAAAAGAATATCCCTGTAAGAGGGGCATAATTTCTTACAGCATGACCACATGTCTAATTTCCAATTTGAAAAATGCACACGTCCGAAATGTGGCCTTTTAGCCCCCAAACAACATATATTGGGGGTGTTGTGTGACCTGTAAATTCATACCTAAAGTACAACAAAAAATACACACAAAAAATAATACTGCAAACTTTCACAAAGGCTGGTGGTAGAATTAGTGCATGGAAAGAGTTAAAATACCAGCATTTGAAATACCCTGAGGTGTCTAGTCTTCAAAAATACCGTATTTGCTCGATTATAAGACGACCCTGATTATAAGACGACCCCCCAAAATCTGAATATTAACTTAGGAAAAAAAGAAAAAGCCTGAATATAAGACGACCCCAAAGGAAAAAAGTTTTACCAGTAAATGTTAATTCATGTAAACTATTTTTTTTAATAAAAGCTATGATTGAGAAAAATATTTTTTTTTGTTTTTATTTCTTGTATTTTCCAACCTGTCCCCCAGTTACGCACATCTGCCCCCAGGCTTGCCACTCCAATATGGCACTGTGGCCCATGATATGCCTTTTAACCCTCTATATGCCACTGTGCCCCATGGTATGCCTTTTGACCCCCTATGTGCCACTCTGCCTCCAGAAATGCCTTATACCCCTATATCCCATTCTGGCATTTAGGGGGTTAAAATGCATATTATGGGGCAGAGTGGCATATAGGGAGGTATAAGGCATTTCAGGAGGCAGAGTGGCATTAAGGGAGTTAAAAGGCATTGTATAGAGCACTCTGCCTCCAGAAATGCCTTATACCCCTATATGCCACTCTGCCATTTAGGGGGTTAAAAGGCATATTATGGGGCAGAGTGGCATATAGGGAGGTATAAGGCATTTCAGGAGGCAGAGTGCTCTATTAAATGCCCCATTAACGCCACTCCAGAAATGCCCTATGCCCCCATTTAACACACACACACACCCTATCCCCCCATTTAACTAACTAACACACACACTCTCTCCCCCCCCTCTCTCACCCCCCTTCCCCTGCTCTCCCCCCTCTCTCCCCTCTCTTACCGGTGCTTCCAGCCGGGGCAGCGGGTTGACGTCGCCTTTCACTGCAGCCGGAAGGAGGTGTGGCTAGCAGCGGGGGTTTGTATGCGTCCGTCGCGTATACTTTCCCCGGCTGTCAGAGATCAGAGTTCCCCGCACCGGTGCGGGGGATCTGGATCTTAGTCTCCTAATCAGACCTCTATTTGAGGTCTGATTAGAAGACGACCCCGATTAGAAGACGAGGGGTATTTTTCAGAGCATTTGCTCTGAAAAAAACCTCGTCTTATAATCGAGCAAATACGGTACATGTTTTGAACGGGTAAATTGCATTGGCCAGATGCCCCAAATAGCACATAGGGGAAGAATTACCAGATTTGGAAAAAAATGGTTTTGAAATATTGATTTTATTTTGAAATAAGGGTTAAATGGGGCCCTCTTTCACCACACATTTGATAGGTGTGTTATAATGATTTAAATATAGGCCGCCAAAAAATGAACACATTTAAAGTTCATTCTGGAAACTTTTTCTTGCAAAAAAAAATCAAACCCTAATGACATATTATTTTTTTTTTGTTTTAAATATGGACATTTAATAATATCATGATGGTGAAGTTCAGAAATTGAACATGCTCTTTGACTATGTGGCTTTTAGTTAAAATGACATGACATTATCATTAATTGAGAAACCTTCCAGTTATGATCCTATGGGATGTTATCAAATACCAGTGACAGTGGATATTTAAAGGATATCAGAGATACAGGCAAATAAACCACTGAAGACTAAGAAAAAAAAAACCTGTGGGAAAAGAAGAGAGATACTTAACAAGGTCTATTGTATATCTTAAATACAGTATATTGTATATTTTAAATACAGATGAATGTGCCCCTGGTAATAGAAAAGGGGACAGACAATGGGTTAATAGGGTATTTATAGCCCTAACTAAGCAACCCCAAGTGGTAACATTTAAAAATAATTATGCATCAGAGGAACCGTCTAGTAACAGCAAAATGTAAAAAAAAAAAAAAAAAAAAAAGCATTGTATCTTCCCAAAAATATTGACATGGAAAGAGTTAAAGTAAAATAATTTCAAGTACTCAAGGGGTGTCAAATTTAAAAAAAATGGGTTGATGGGGTAAATTGGAGTGGCCGGGTTCAAAGATAGGGCAGAGGCACAGACTGACCAAAATGGGGGGGGGGGAAGCACACTTCCCAAATGTTGCCTTTTAGCCCCCAAACACCAGACAAACCCATGCATGGGTGGTATCACTGTACTCGGGAGATGTTGCTGAACATATATTGGGGTCACATACACCAGGAGCTGTAAATCCATATTTGTGTGATAAAAAAACACAAAATAAAATACTACCACAAAGTTTGACAAAGGGTGGTAGTAGAATTAGTGCATGAAAAGGGTTAAAATGCCATTTGAAATACCCTGGGGTGTCTAGTTTTCAAAAATATATGGCTTGATGGGGTAAATTGCATTGGCCGGCTTTAAAGATACCCGAAATAGCGCATGGGGCTACTTGTACTTATTGTCCAATAACTTGCAGAAAAAAGCAAAAAAACATAGAAACATTGGGTATTTCTAAACTCAGGACAAATAGTAGAATCTGTTCAGCAGGTTTTTTCATTAGCTTTTTTTGGATGAGTAAAATGTTTCAAATAAAAGTGAGAAAAGGTGTTTTTTTTTCAATTTTTCATCTTAGATAAAATGATCAATGGTATTTGAAGAAAGCCCCTTTTGGAAATGAAATTTGTTGCTCAAAAATAAGTATCTCTGTCTGTGCCACCTGCACACTCCCTCTAGCTCTCTCTGTGTCCCCTGCCCTAGTCCTCTCTCTACCCATTCCCCATTTTTCCCAGCCTTCTCTGCCCTCCTTGTCCTGTCTCACTCATTCCCTCCAGCTGTTTTCTGATCTCCTTTGATCTCTCTATGCAGCTGCAGATACAGATAGGAGAGATGTGAGGGGGAGCAAGAGAGGAAGGGTGCAAGTCAGTGTGTGAGAAAGTGCGATTAAGTAAATTAAATGTGTTTAAAAAAACAACATTTATTGTACATTTATGGTACAGCATAACTCCTATCACTTTAAACTGAGTCAAACATTGATGATGGTACAGCGTTACTCCCATCACTATATACTAAGCCAGACAATGGCTCTAGTGCAGCATAACCCCTATAACTATACACTAAGCCATACATTGATGTGGTAGGCCTCTGCCCCTAAAACAGCCAGCCTGTGCCACCGCTGCCCCTAAAATAGCCTGCCTGTGCCACTGCTGCCTCTTTATCAGCCTTCCTGTGACACCTCTACCCCTGTAGCATCCTGTCTGTGCCAGAAGTCATATGCCTATCCCATGCATGTTTAAATTCGAAAACAATTATAATTAAATCAAATCTTCCTGACATTCAGTAAAACATAATACTATGAATGAGTATGTGTGATGGAGTGAATGAATGAGTATCTGAATTAGGGAATGAATAAGTATCTGTGAATGAATATTTGTGAATGAGTAAATGTGAATGAGTATCTGAATGAGTGAATGAATGAGTATCTGTGAATATGTGAATGAATGAGTATCCGTGAATGGCACAGGCAGGCTGTTTGGGGCAAATATGCCAAGGGGAGGCTGTTTGGGGGCAAATATGCCCAGGGGAGGCTGTTTGGGGGCAAATGTGCCACAGGCATGCTGTTTGGTTGCAAAGATGCCACAGGGACAAATATGGCAAGTCCTATGCTTCCAATATGGGTGCTAGGCAGGTTCGGTGGATGCAATCTGGGTATCATGCTTACATGATACTAAAGGAGGGTCTGGCTGGGGCAATGCACAATGGCATCACATAAATCAATACTAGGGGACTGTCTGGTGGGATAAATACATAATATGGGTCTGTCTGGTGGGGTAAATACACAACGTAGGGCTGGGGGCATAAATACACAATGTACATCATTGCACAAGATAGAAAATCAGCTTTCATAAAAGTTATTTAAAAAAAAATATGCAAATGAGCAAGAAATTTTAACTTAAAATATAAAGGTAATTTTTTGGCTATGAGATTAAAGGTAATTCGTTGGCTATTGAGATTTGCTCTGTGTGTAATTTGCAGTGTATTATAACATGGATTTCAATATTTTATTCCAGTTGCAAATGAAGCTGGTGACAAAAATGCCCGACCTTTGGCAAGATTTGCAAGTAAGTGCCCATCATATTGCAAATCTTTAATTTGTATCTGAGAATGCTGAATTTAACCTACGGCTAACTCTGTGCAAATACCAAATACAATAATTTGCACAGGTCTGTTTTACTTAAGTCTTAACAGGTTATTAGCAAAATAGGATGCAACAAGTTCTTGGTTTATACTAATATCGGTACATAATTTGGATGAACAATTATTGTTAGGCATATGAAACATCTTTAAGATAAAATGATTCTACTTACAGGAAATGCACAAGCAATGAAACCCAGTGCTAAATGGATATATTTTACATCAAATCTACCCACATGGTGGCAGTGTAGTTTAAGAGTTTGGGCAGATGAGAGCCTTACTTTTATCTCCAACCCAGAGTCAGTGGTCTTCCACATTAGGTAAAGTTAGATATGGATAACAGTTGATCTATTTCAAATATATTTAAAAGAACACCACCATTATAATTGCATTACACCTTATTTTTTACCCAATTTAGTCCAGTTTCTAGAATATAATTGAACCACTGGACAGAAATTAAATCTGTCCTCTTCTATAAGTGGGTCAAATGTGATGTAACTAACCATTTGCACAAACTAAAAATCCCAGAGTTGTTTTGGTTTTTATGGGAGCCTCATCACTTCATAGTATCTTCTATGAGCTAAGCACAGTAATCCATGTCTGAGCTACTCTTGACAGTTACAGACATCCCCTAATGTTTCCAGTCACGCAAATATGATATATTCAATATTCATGGCAAATATTTGGGACGTGTACAATGTGTAATGCACATGTACAGTAACCCCGAAGGGGAAGTGTGGCATCAGTTATCAATGTATAAATCTCCTCCATGTCTTGATTTTCCATTAGGATTGGATTAATTTTAAAATACCAAAGATAGAGAGCATTTACGGAATGCCCTTTTTCATGATTGGTCCTACCTTATACATTATGCACCCTGACATTTTAAATTATCAAAAGAGTTTTTTAAGGGGTTTGTTTAAGAATGTATTCAGTGACATTGGTGGGTTTTAGGTCACTTTGATACTTATTGATAACTAATTATGGAACTAGATAAAATGAAAAAAAAAAAGATTATTAGTGTAGAACTTTGTGACAAAAATACTCGTACACACCAAACATGGCAATCTTAGAGAGCAGAGGGACAGACCTATTATGAAAAACATTTGGAAATTATGAGACTTTTTTTCTTTATATAGTACCAGACATGGAAGGAGAAACAACAGATTTCTAACAGATGTGCACTCATTTATAATCCATGCTTTTTTCTACAATACACCTTTGTACAGATATTCAATGTAAACCTTCATGGGCATTTTATTATAAAAGTTCTGAAACGTTTGCTTTGTTAAACCCCAGGGTCTAAGTCCCAGAACAGCCTGTGGAACACAATCATCAGTGGGCTAAATCTCAAAGAAAAGCAAAAGCCAACAATTGCTGCAGATTCTCGAAGTCCAGAAGAAATTCTAGCAGATGAATTGCCACAGGTTGACAGTCCAGATGCCATCCCGAAAACATCAATCAGGTTTGACATATTCCAGCTCTGGTTCTTTTTTTATACTTCCTATCTAAATTTAGGATGATTTACATGTGATTTAAAAATAATGGGCCTTAGTCAAAAATTTTAGAATTGAACAAATGGTGTTATGGAATGCAGAATTTTTAGTATAATTTCAATATTATGGTTCATGTAATCTGGAGACCATTTTTAAATTAAGTCTAGGATTTAAAGGGCAAAAAATGAATGCTAATGATAACCAGGAAATTGGATGGTTATGCGGGGTAATGCTACAAACAGATCATTTCAAATGGATTACAGCACAGCTGTATTATATTATTATTGCACAATTTCAAGTGATCCAAAAAACTGTGTATTGTTTCACTTAATCTTCTCATGCATAAATGTAATGTGTATGTATATGCAGCAGGTGTATTAGCAGAAGGTTGATCAAATGGTCTAAAATAGTGCAGGTATATATATATATATATATATATATATATATAAACATGTGCAAAAATTCAATTTTCCCTGGAATTTTGTGGTTTGTACATTAATGACAATGATTATGTGTAATGCTTGTGCTTTTTACTTTTTTAAAGGTAAGGATATTTCATAATTATTACTTTTTGTTGCTGTTGACTGTGTTGCTAAAGAGTACAATGCGAATCACTCTAATTTTCTTTGTTTCTGGTGGTATAGACTGGGGCATTCATGACCTCATGGTGGCAAAAGTTAATGCTCATGCATATCTTCCATTTTTTAAATTGTATAAATTGGGGTTGCCAAGTACAGCTTTAAAAATAATGTGTGTCATATTTACACTGCTCTATCAAATGAAGTATCAAATGTATAAGTAAAATGTTATACTTGTGTGATCTGCGCACACTAAAAACTGTTCTGTGATCTAGCTTAGAATTCACTGTATGCAGATATGTGCATTGACACTGGTGAGAGGATTATGGCTCAAACTCACACATGCACAGCCAACATCCCCCATGTATAAAGATGTAGTTTTGATCCTTATTCAATGAATAGCAGATGCATACAGATGCTAGTTACTATATACCAGTTGGAATAAATTCATATATAACTTTGTCATAATGTATACATAATGCATGATGTCACAATGTGCCTCTTTCCATGGTACTTGAGAAATGTTGCAAAAACTACATTATACAGTATAGGTGTATATTAAAATCATGTCACCCATCACTCATTTCAGACATGCTCCATGTCCCAAATTTTGCATACTTAGTTGAAAATTAAGACACCATTCAGGACAGCCAGGATTTAAGACTTAAGTTACGCTAACATAACTGACCTGTACATATTGGGATGGCTGGCATCTGGTGAACAGTGTTAATTGTAATTTGGATGTTAATTAATATTGTATAAAGCTCAGATGAGAACCATGCAGCTCTCTATAGACTTATTGCTTATTTTGCTGGATCTGAGCCAACAGGATAACTCACAGCTGAGATCACTAATTTTTGCTTATAATAACCAGCTTGAAAGTATGAATATCTGAGCATTTAACAAATAGTATAAATTGCACATGCACACGCTAACTATATATAAAGTATAATTAACTAATTAAGTATTATTTTTAAAGAAAACATGAGTGAGCAGGCAAAGTGCATTTTTTTTTTATTTGTTATGGGATTCATATTCAACTGTAGGTTATAACAGAATGTCACAATCATAAAAACATAAAACAAAACATGGCAACAAAAATCACCTCTGTTCAAAAGTCTGAATACCCTTAGTTCTTAATAATAAACTTCGGCGCTGGTGAAGTCTTTATGTTCATCTTCGGGGGGAAAAAAATCTTCGTATTCTATGAATATTCGCCCGTTCCTGTGTTCGGTTCCGGCGAATATTCGTATAAATTCTTCGTGTTAGTTTTCACCAGTTTCCTAGCAGGGGTTTATATAAGGGGTTAACAAACACATTGCCGCAGCAGCTTTGGCGCCAGGATTTATAGGTCTGTGTGTGCGACTCTATGGGTCGCCGGCAGGGGGCTCTCCTGGCAGAACAGCTGTCCTTCTTATGAGAGTGCAGTAGTTAAGAGGGTAAACAGAAGGAAATTCACCATTTCAGCAGCACTACTCTCCTTTATGCTGCTCGCTCTGTCAGTGGGCCCGACTATACTCCCAAGTGCCTCTTCCCAAAACGCAGCTGCTCCACTCAGCTGTGTTGTGCTGCTTGCGGCACTGCTGCTGATGCTGCTGCTAGGAGTAGCAGACAACATCATCTCTTCTTCCTACTGCAGCTCTCCATCCTCTAATGGCATTCCCCTTTTACACTGCCAGTCACGCACCTTTTGATTCAATTGCTCCTGGTAGCTACTAAGAACTTTCAGTTTGATTGCTAGCTTTCCCTTAATTCTTGGATCGCAAAGGCACGCTAGCATCATTTCGGGACGTACTTTTAGCAGATCCTTCAGCTTCCTGACTATGGCTGCTACGTCAGGATGTAGAGTGCCACCTTGAACAGCCTCACGGTTTTCAAGGAACACATCCATCTTGCTGCCTACATGGGAGAACACTGGGATTACATGGCCCAGACTGGCAGTGTTTGAGTTTAAATTTTCAGTGGCATCCCTGAATGGTTTAAGGACTGCCACTAGCTGAGAGATCACTGTCCAATCCTCCCTATTCAATGGAGATGTAATCCCAATACTGTGCTCTGATGCAATATTATGGATTGCCCTCTGATACTCCAAAATATAGTGTGGAATATGACAAGAGATTCTCCTCCGTTTGAGACTTACACCACTTGAAATATACCCATGTGTGTAGCAGCCTAGTAGTCCAACTCAAGAGACAGTGAAGTGTGGCAGCACAATGTGCATGTTCCATTAATGTACAGCCTTGTTTTGCACTAGTGACTGGGGCTCTGGGATACAATGCCCCTGCAAGAGAAAAGTCTGTCACTGGTGGCAGTTCTCATCAAGTTTTGTGTGTTTCAGTTGTTCTGAACGGCTTTTGCTACTATACAACAGGGATAAGCATGGAACTTAATAGGTGTTAGAGTTTCTATTTACAGGATTATCTCATAAGTCTCCATTTTTCTACATCTTCTACAGATTCAGAAGTTATAAAAAACATATGTTCCTTGTATTTATGTTTATACACTCATCACTAATGTGATTATATGCAACAAAGAAAATATACATTTCTTACAATAAGGTTCTATTGCTGGATTTAAAATTGTGGCAATTCTGTGGAAGTATGCGGCAAAGTCACTGGGGTACAGATGCTGGGCAATCAACATTACTAAGTGAGCATAGTGAGTAAAATTGGGATCCAATATGCTGCTGTATGCAAATGTTCTATTCTATTCTGCTGCAAACGGCAGTCAAATATTTCTCAGGCAGAGCCGGGTAAAGGTACTTACATCCATCTTTGGTGGGAATGCCCACAGGGCCGGCCGAAGACTTAACGCCGCCTGGGGCGAAGTTTAAAATGCCGACCCCCCCCCCGGCGCCGACGCGGGGGGGGCGGCATTTTAAACTTCGCTGACGCCATTATTTACCCCCAACCCCCCCCCGGTACTTACCTTTAAAGAGTCCTGCGGCGAGTCTCCCTGCTCTGCCACGGTGCCGTCATTACAAGCCGGCGCTCATCATTACAAGCCGGCACCGAGACCGAGCAGGGAGACTCGCCCCAGAGGCGAGAGAGAGGGGCGCCGAGCGGGTAAGCGAAAACCACTCGGCGCCCCTCTCTCTCTCCTCCGCTTCAAAACAAACAACAAAAAAAAACGCTTGGGGCGGCAAAGTGCCGCCCCTTCTAAAGTGCCGCCTGGGGCAATTGCCCCAGTCGGCTCCATTGTAGGGCCGGCCCTGAATGCCCCCTCATACAACCCCTATAGTCGGCTGTGGCTGAGGTTATTCAGGCGATTGACGAACCTGACTTCCAGACCTCCCCAGAGACGATGTTACTACACCACACTAACTCCAGTATGTGTTCATATAAGAGGCCACTATCAAGTACTAGGGGTACTATTAACCCCCTATAATGCATATCATGGGGCAGAGGGGCATATAGGGGGTTAAAAGGCATATCATGGGGCACAGTGGCAAATAGGGGGTATAAGGCATTTCTGGGGGCAGAGTGGCAAGCCTGGGGGCAGATGTGCATAACTGGGGAAGGGGCAGGTTGGCAAATAAAAGGAAATAAAAAATATATATTTTTCTCAATCATAGCTTTTATTAAATATGAAAATTAGTTTACATGAATTAATATTTACTAGTAAAACTTTTTTTCTATAGTCTTATATTCAGGCTTTTTGTTTTTTTCCTATATTAATATTTTGATTTTGGGGGGTCATCTTATAATCAGGGTCGTCTTATAATCGAGCAAATACGGTAATTTAATCAATGCAGCCAAAGCGGTTATCCCGCGGTTTTGGAAGCAAGCTTTCACCCCCCCGATCTCGGCCTGGCTCTGTAAGGTCAACTTTGTTTGTCAGATGGAGGATTTGGTTATGTCCTCCAGGGGCCTCGGGTACAAGAATGGATTGAAATGGTTGCCATGGAAGGAATTTCTGATATCTCCCTCCTTTCATACTGTCCTAGGTGACTATGCTGGACCCCCTTCCGACCTGGTACTTGAGTCCTAGGTTCTCGACCTCTGCTTACCTCCTCACACATTTTAGGTTTAAATTCCTTTTTTTTTTATACTACCAAACTTTTTTCGCGCTCGCTCTGGACGGCGCGCCATCCATCCAACTTGTTTCAGTTCAATACGGTTATGTTCAACCGTCAATTTTCGATCGACCTCCGAACAAAAATCTGTACGCAACAATGTTCTGAGATATTGTATTTCCACCTCAAAC
This sequence comes from Spea bombifrons, assembly GCF_027358695.1. NCBI lineage: Eukaryota > Metazoa > Chordata > Amphibia > Anura > Pelobatidae > Spea > Spea bombifrons. The sequence goes on from NC_071091.1 coordinate 39,065,895, forward strand.
TGTAACATTAATCTCTGTATTATTTGATCTGCCTGTGTACACGATGTAGATTGTATTTGCCTTCTACCTCCTTACGAGATGGTTCTCTTTTTTGACTACTGCTCGATGTACACGGATCTCTTGTACTGTAATTTATGCTGCCTACCCATTGTACTGTACAATGTCTTTCTCAATAAATGGAGATTTGAAAAAAAATATTTCTCAGGCAAAAGGCTACATAAGTATATAATGAAATTCCTTGTAGAACCTTGAAATTAAAATAGTTTAGCTTGTTTTGTTTTGTGAAACACTTTGCAAGAAATGTTATCTGAATAAGCAAATAAACAGGCTCATCATTTGTCATAAATATTATGCACAATAATAAATATGCTGAGAGATAACTCATCAGTGCACAAACAAGATTTACTTGTTTTGCCACTTTAGGGGACAAAATGTATCAACGTAAATTCATATTTATATTTTTACTTTCAGAATATTTAATGTGTAGGAGTCATCTATGAATTTATTTTGACATTTCATTACCGTAAAGTGAATCAGTCATAAAATGTTATGCACTTGTACAACTTTAATGTGCAATAGGGGTGTGTATGGCTGCTCATATATAACCACTGCTGCCATAAAATTTTGAAAAGAGAATATTGGCTATTTACTCCTTCAGAAATCCTTGTTACTTGCAATGTGTGTTAGTCTTAGTGTGTTATTAGACTGATGGCCGGTTTTGGGTCCCAAGTGCACAGTGATTATTGGATCCCTTTGTGCCGGACAAATAATAAATAAGATACTTAGGCCTATAGCCTTGTGATCCCACCCAACCTTAGCTATGGGCAAATAAGGACAGAAGGATAAGGATAGTGTCACGGAGCTGGCTAGTCCGACCGACTACCTCCGCTGTCTTGTGCTCCCTTAGCCTGGGACAACACACTTTTCCCGGTTCCCCAGTCACTCAGTGTAGGGTAAAACCAAACGAAGACTGATCTATTTTGGACACACAGGGCTGGATATATCCAGCAAAACACACATTAACATAAAACAAGATATTGGGACACAAATCTGCCTCCCAGAGACAACAGGGGCAGTAACGGGATTAACAATACAATCGGGGGGAGACTGATTTATACAACATTAAACTGAAAGAATGGTGGTCACTCCCTGGTGGCAGATCCTGGCTGTCTGCTGGAGATAACCCCCTCAGCCAGTGATGAGATGATACTGCTGGGGGTAGCCACAGAAGCCTTTACAAACCCAGGGCCCATAGTCAATAGGGAGGAGGCTGGCAGTCAGGCGTCTCCAGTGGTCCCAGTGATGGAGGCTTCCGTCACAATTCTCCCCCCTCCGAATTGGACTGACACAGGATGAGACCCCAAACGGGGTCAGTCAGTTCATTTGGCCCATCAATGCCCTCCCCAAATTGGTGCTCCTGCTGCTGCTGGGGAGATGGGCCGGCTGCGTCATCTCCCGGGTATCGCTGGGGAGGGATGCCTCCTGCAACCCCTCCCTGGTGCTCCTGCTGCCGTTGAGGGGGGAGGTCAGGTTGATCCGGTCCCGGAATTAGGTTCTGCCGCTGGGGGGATGGACCGGCTGTTCCACCTCCCTGCTTCTGCTGGGGAGGCGGGTCGGCCGCTGTATCTCCCTGAATTCCTGCAGCTTTGGTATGTGCTGGGCAGAGGCCAGCGATGCTCTGCCCGGTTGCCAGCGCTTCAGCTGGGGTTAGGGAATCTTGTGGGTCGGCCTGCCGCTGGGGAGGGAGGACCGGTTCCTCCGCTCCCGGACATGTGAGCTGCCGCTGGGGCGATGGGCCGGCTGCCGCATCTCCCTGGATCCCTGTAGCCATTGAAGGTGTAGGGCAGAAGCCAGCAGCGCTCTACCCTGTTGCCAGCTCTTCAGCTGGGTGTGTGCTAGTGGAGACCGCAGTCCCATCCACTACCCCCAGAAAACTTTCTTCCTTTCGCTGGGAAGGAAAGCCCATTGCAAGCCCTCCCGGACCAACATCCTCAGATGTAAAATCAATTAGATCCACAATCTCTGGATCCGGTTGTGGTGTAAAGTCACATAGCTCTGGTATCGGATCTGGATTAGCTGCCCAGTATCCCTGTGACTCAGGGGTGGAGACCGCAATCCCATCCACCCCACCTGGGTTAACATCCTCAGATGACCACTCAATAACATCCACAAAATCCCTGGACACTGCGGCATTCTGTTGAACACGGTCGAACAGTTTTTTATACGTCTTCTCCAGTTCCCACTCCTGTGTAAAAAGTCTAAATCACCTTTAAGTCCTAGTGCATCTGGGAGGTCCCACTCCCTGAAATCCCGGATGTCCTCAATCCGCCACTCTGCTGTACTTCCGAAGTCCGGATCCTCCTGAAGACTATCCCATAATAATCCGGGGCCACCAAAGTCATAGCCCTCTGGAGAACATTCTTTCGCAGTTCCCTAATATGCTTGCTCTGTATACCACTGCAGAGCCCTATAGTGATTTTCCAGCTCTACCTCCTGTTGGACCAGCTTGTCAAATTCGGATACCTATTGCTCCTGGGGTTGCTGTCCCAGGAATGACATCCGTAGTTCCCGCTGGCCTCTAATCTTTTGTTCGGAGCTTGGAAGACACTGACCCCGGCATATAACAGCCCTCTGCCATAGTGACCGTCGAACCACTTGCCTCAGTTTCTGGTATTGTTCTGTAGGCAGTGGTGTAGCAGGAGAGGATGACCCGCAGTAACCCCTGGAATTCTGATAGCACATCCATGTGCTCGTCAAGGCGACCGAAGTCTGCCGTCCTGTCCGTCAATCCCGGTAGAAAGGAAGTGTCCCTCAGACTAAGAAGCAATCCCACCGCTGCCACCAATGTCACGGAGCTGGCTAGTCCGACCGACTACCTCCGCTGTCTTGTGCTCCCTTAGCCTGGGACAGCACGCTTTCCCCGGTTCCCCAGTCACTCGCTGAGACTCAGTGTAGGGTAAAACCAAACGAAGACTGATCTATTTTGGACACACAGAGCTGGATATATCCAGCAAAACACACATTAACATAAAACAAGATATTGGGACACAAACAGCCCCCTTATGGAGGCTTCCGTCACAGATAGTAAACTCATGCTATAAAATGAAGCATAAAAATATAGTGTTAGCATCTTTTCCAAAAATGTACTTTACTATAATTTACATTTGATTTATTTTGAAGGGCGAATACTTTACAGTATAATCTATTAAAAAGGCCGGAGAATAGCTGGACCTGTATATTTCTTATCATCTTATCCAAAGACTGCAAAGTTGTCTTATATCGTTTTAGTAGATAACTGTAATTTTCTGATTATATAAGAGTGAAATATTAAAATATTGTACATATACATAATGTCAAATGGAGAAAAGAGAAAAAATAGAGAAATCAACCTCTGTAGTGGTTCGGAGGTCATTTATTAAGGCTGGATGATTAATGAAAACATTTCCTCTTCTCCCTTTTCATACCGGTAACTTATACTGACCTCTGCTTTCAATATTAATATGTCCTAGTAGTTCATGGCTGATGTTTTGTTTGCAACTGAACATATACTGCAAAACATTTGAAATGGCTAAGGGTGACACTTTTCTTCTAGAAGGTGTGGCTAGAGGCATGGCTAGGGGTTTTATTTGAACTTTTTATGTGACTTTAGACTTAATGATAGGAATTTATGTATTTAGGTAAAACATTTAGAAGAAGAATCATACATTCATATATATATATATATATATATATATATATATATATATATATATATATATATATACTGGCAACTACAATTATTACTGTATTTGCTTGTATTTGCCAAAATTTGAATATTAATTTAGGAAAAAAAGAAAAAGCCTGAATATTCTATAGGAAAAAAGTGTTTTACTAGTAAATATTCATTCACATGTAAACTATATTTATATAAAGAACGCATTTCATGTTTTTATTTGCCAACCTGCTCCCCAGTTATGCATATCTGTCCCTGGGTTGTCACTCTGCCCCCCAGATTTGCATTATATCGCCCTATATGCCACTCTGCCCCACAGATATGCCTTATAACCCCCTATATCCCACTCTGCCTCCCTGATATGCCAGTCTGCTCCCCATTTATGCCTTATACCCCCTATTTGCCACACTGCCTCCATGATATGTCTTATACCCCCCATATGCCACTCTGCCTCCTAATATGTCTCATAACCCCCTATTTGCCACTCTGCCCCCTAATATGCCTTATACCCCCATATTTGCCACTCTGCCTCCCTGATATGCCTTATAACTCCCTATATAACACTCTACCCCACCCCAGACTTGCCCCTGTGCTTCAGACTCCTTGGTGTCTAGTAGGGGCAGGCAATGAGCGTCTGTGCGATGCGCTTAGACAACCTCCACTGCTGCTCGGGACTTCCGCCCAGGGCCGGCCCTATAATGGGGCAGACTGGGGCAATTGCCCCAGGCGGCACTTTAGAAGGGGCGGCACTTTGCCGCCCCAAGCGCTTTTTTTTTTTTTTTTTTTTGAAGCGGAGGAGAGAGAGAGGGGCACCGAGTGGTTTTCGCTTACCCGCTCGGCGCCCCTCTCTCTCTCTCCTCTGCGGCGAGTCTCCCTGTTCGGTCCCGGTGCCGGCTTGTAATGCAGAGCGCCGGAAGTGACGTCAATTTCCGGCGCTCAGCATTACAAGCCGGCACCGTGGCAGAGCAGGGAGACTCGCCGCAGGACTGTTTAAAGGTAAGTACCGGGGGGGCGGGGGTAGATAATGGCGTCGGCGAAGTTTAAAATGCCGCCCCCCCCGGCGTTGGCGGGGGGGGGCGGCGTTTTAAACTTCGCCCCAGGCGGCGTTAAGTCTTCGGCCGGCCCTGCTTCCGCCAGTGCTTCTATGACTGCTCACCGGAAGGTCATGTTACGCCGGCTCTCCGTCATAGAAGCCCCAGCCCAGCAGAGGTGCTGAGCAGAAGCGGAGACTGTCTGCACAAATGGCCTAGACATTGACCGGCTGCCAGAGAGGAGGATCCTGGTCCCCTGCAGTCTTATAGTCAGATCTCTATTTGAGATCAGATTATAAGACAACCTTGAAAAAAACCTTGTCTTATATTCGAGCAAATATCTGGTATGACTTCTCTGTATGTAAATTTTACTAGAGTGATCCTACAAAATGCAGATCTTGATTTGTCATAAGAAATAATACAGTACATAATATATAGCGTATTGTTCTTAAGTGTGAATATTTCAAAAATATTAATGTTTTCACAATGCTTCACTATTGCCAACTATAAGTGAGTAATTTGTGTCAGACCATGTGATTTATGAACTAGTTTGGAGAAATCTATTAATGACTAATAACTAACTCATTATTATATCAACATACGGTTATAAGTGATTTTCAATTATTATTCATATGTAACATTTCAAGATCACAAACCAATTTTCTTTTAAATACAAATGATTCCATATTGACAGAATGTGAAAAAATGCCTTTTGTAGTTTTCAGAGGTTAGAACAGGACATTCAAAGCAGATTAATGAAGTGTACAATAAGAAACTTTCTACATCATGCTACAAAATGAGCATGAAATAAATAAGATGGCTACAACAAGTTTTAAAAGTATTGATCTATGGCAAGATATACTACAGAAATACAAAACAATAAAGTATTAGAATAACCATGAATAATCTGATTGAAAGCTTTCTTTTCCTGCATAAAAGGAAGCGCTATACAAAGGAGAACAAATTAACAAACTTGTGAATGTTTTCATGCTGAGACAGAACATAGTGCATTGCCATACTTCAACCAGTGTATTTGAGAGGTCATTTTCTTTTATGCAGCAAAAATGGTTGATATAAAAACTGTCTGCTGAAATACATATGCAAACAACAAACCTTTCAGCTTGAATTACATACAAAACATAACATCTACACAATAATAAAGCATAATATATTAAGGATTTTTTTCTATAATATGCTGTATATGTTATATTAAAGTCATGAAAATAATTCAGCTTTGAAAAAAACAGTTGTATTTTTTAATACACGTTTTAAATTTTAGTTAGAAAATGAGACTTCTGGCTCTTTTAAAGTTACATTCCTGCCACTATATGCACTTTAATGGATATCATGGCTTTGTGGCCCCTTTAAATTTTTGTGGTGTTCCTTTTACAAATGCATGTAGGGTTTCTGCAGAATCCCCCAAGATGTATACACCCATTCCCTAGCTATTTCTCCATACAGATGTGTTCAGTCGAACACCTTTACCTGCACGTCATATACTTACTGGCAACCAGCTCCAGTGTTGGCTCAGTTTATGCTGCGGCTGGGGGTTGATTTTATTGAGAGCACTTTCATGTCATTAATTGGCAGAATGTATATTGTTCTACTCACAAAGCACACTTTATGAACAAAAGGATATGGCCATCTGACCATCACACCTAGTATATGACCGTGTTGGTCATTCTAATTCCATGGGCATAAACATAGAGTAGCTCCTCCCTTTTGCAGCTATAATCACGTCCACTCTTCTGGGAAGGCTTTCCACAAGATTTTGAAATGTGTCTATGGGAATTTGTGTCCGTTCAGCCAAAAGAGCATTTGTGAGATCAGGCAGTGATGTTGGACAAGAAGGCTTGGCTCTTTATCGGTGTTTTAATTCTTCCAAAAGGTGTTCAGTGGGGTTAAGTTCAGGTACCTGTGCAGGTCACTTAAGTTCCTCCATACCAAACTTTCAAACCATGGACCTTGCTTTGTGCACACGACTCAGCCGTGCTCAAACAAGAAAGGGCGTTCCCTAAACTGCTGCCAAGTTGTTGCAAGCCTAAAATTGTCTATGGCTCTGTATGTCAGGGTAAGAATGTCAGTATGTCAGTCCGTGGCGGAACTACCGGGGTCGCAGGGGTCACGACTGCGACCGGGCCCTGGAGTTCTGTGCAAGGGGTGCAGAGCGGTCGTTTTCAGCAACCGCTCTGCGCCCTTCTGTCTCCTCTGCCACCGCCGCCGCCTGCCTCAGCGCTGCCCCGACTGCAGTGGTGGGAGCGTGAGGCGTCTGTCTCTTCAGCAGTGAAGCCGTGCGCACCGCGGCAGAGCAGCGAGACAGAGGCCTCGCGCCCCCACCACAGGATGGTAAGTGAGCTACAAAGGGGAGTAGAGAGAGGGTAGATAGTGAGAAGAGGGGTAGGGAGAGGGTAGATAGTGAGAATGGGGGGAGGGGGTAGATAGTGAGAAGGGAGGTAGAGGGGTAGCTAGCCTGAGAAGGGGATAGATTGGGTTGGGGGTGGGGGGGCCTTAACAGATTCTCACACTGGGGCCCTGAGGCTTCTAGTTACACCCCTGATGTCAGTATAAGGAGCCAATGGAGCGATTCGCACAGTGAAACAGTTTGGTAGGGAGTTGCAAAATTCCTGATAGGGTATAACAAGGGAGTAGATTAATAGAAATAGGGTGGCAATGGTTGTTGCACAAACATAGCAATTTGTTTAAATGCTTTTGTCACAAGTAAAAAAAAAAGTAGATGTATGAGTCAATGGGCTCCCTTTGGCTGGGACTAAAAAGGGCCTAAGGAAGGCTACCAGGAGCCTTGTGTAATATGCACAGAATGACTTCCCCAAAAAAAGACAGAAACTCACCATAATCCCAGTCATTAACAAGTATGCACACAGATCTGCACGTTTTGAGACCCAAAACGAGCTCCATTCATGCAACCACAGCCCAGTCATACCTGATTGTGAGATGGAGGTTTGTTCAACCAACACCACAGACCTCTCTACTAAAGCATCCCACTTTGTTGTCTGTATCCTACGTGCAATTTTCCCAGTTCCCCTTTATGGATGGGATAGCCCTACTGATTGGCCTACACATCATAACAATGTAAGAGATCTTTGTACATTAAACATTTTTCCCAACCTGTGTTTACCTCAGTAAGAAGCTAAACATAAATGACAAATCAAATATCTATGCTTTCTCAAATAATAAGAAAGACATAAGTATACAAAAGCTAACTGAAATTTGGGCTAGCAGAGAAAAATCACTACCCAAGTGAGAGGTTTGTAAAATAACCACAAATAGACTTAACTGAACACATATATATTTGCTGTGCTATTAATTAATTGCTTCATGAATAATTCAATTTAGCAAAGAAATGTAAGTAATATTAGTACATTAAGCCAGCAATTAATCATAGCGCTGAAAGTTCTATTAGCTCTTCCTAGTCCCATTATCTGAATACAATGTTATCTTATTGTGTGGAGTATGCTGCATCAGTCTTACATTTTGCCACTGGAATTCTGTTAGGGATAAATGTTTGAATGGGTTTTATTTGTGAAAACAAAGAGGCATGGCTGGTACTGTAATTCCCCAAATTGACATATATATATATATATATACCCGTATTTGCCCGAATATAGGCCGCACTTTCCCCCCCACTTTAAAGTGGGGGTGCGGCCTATATTCGTGGTCTACCGGGCTCAGAAAGCCTCCCCTGCCAGCACTTTCCACGGGGGGCGTGCCGGCAAGGAAGATTGTTAGCGATGCGTGTAAACAGCCTCCGCTGCCGCCACGTCTGCACGATGTGCTTTAACAATCTCCCTTGCCGGGAATTCCCACGGGGGGAGTCCCGGCAAGGGAGATTGTAAAAGCACTTTGTGCCGGCACCGGAAGTTGAATACGCGTACTGCGTAGATGTCCCCCGCCGGCCCTGCAAGACCCTGGGGAGTCTGCACCCGTAAGTCTAGGGGGGGGGGCACATCTTGGGGACAGAGTGGCAGCATATCTGGGGGGGGGCAGAGTGGCAGCATATCTGTTCCACTGAGTGTTTTTTTTTTACTTAGAAAGTTTTTTCTTTACAAAAGCACATAACTTTTAGGGTGCGGCCTATGTTCGGGTGCGGCCTAAAATCGAGCCAATCCGGTATATATATATATATATATATATATATATATATATATATATATATATATATATATATATATATGTATATGTATATATATATATATATGTATATATGTATATGTATATATATATATATATATATATATGTATATGTATATATATATATATATATATATGTATATGTATATATATATATATATATATATATACCTCTGATATAGCGCTTAACCAAAAATGAGATCACTAATTTGTATATTATTTTAATTATTTTTATAAGATTTATTATATATGGAAAGCTTTCTGCGGTAGTGTGGAAAGTATGTTAGAAAATATAATAAACCAATGATTTATAATAAACCAATGATTTCTATTAGGTTAACCTTGGTACCAAAGCATGTTGTTTATATGTACTGGTTGTTAAGCGCAACTCTTGCAAATAAAAACAACATATATATTATTTACAGTTAACGTTATTAATAAAATGATGAAAATTAAATGTTATCCCCAACTGCAGCATGTTTCAGTTTTATGGTAGCCTGAATAGCATCTCCTATACCTCATAATAGTAGCTTCCACTTTCCTTTTTGTATTTTTGCATGGAAACCTTCCTATTGGTTTTTATTGTAACTAATCACCTCTGTGATCCTTGTGTAGCAAGAAGCAGAAGCTGCTTAAAATCATGAACATATCTGGTAACTTCCCGTGATAGACTACCCAGAGCTATCCCACTTCTGTGGATAACAAGTAAACAAAACCAATCACAGGGTCCTTGATTAACAACATATACAAGGAGTGATACTATTTGCGGGGTCTTAGTTTTCACCATTTGTATGATGTGCTCAGGCTTGGCATGTCCTTTTAATTAAATGAAAGGGTCAGTGTCAAAAAAAAGTACTTGTAAACTCTGTGCCCCTGCCATATGAACTAAATTACACAGTACTTTGTATAAACAGGTAATAAGTGCCCTCTTACACAGCGACAGCAGGTCAGATACAGAGTGACAGATGAAGTGAGCCTGCTTAAACTGACACATCCACTTCCAGCTTAGCCAACCAAACTTCAGGAAGAGTTGTGATATGGTATGGCTGGCAGCTGGCCAGACACCCTGAAACATCACTAAATTATTTAATCCCCATATCTGCCCAGCACAGCATGCATCACAGTACCTGTGTGGTCCTGAAATGGAATCCCCCAGGATTCAGGACTGTGCCCTTCATTCAGAAACTGTACAGGGCAATGCCCGACATGTGCTCACCACGCTTCAAAGTTCAACATTTTTAAAAAAAAACTTTCTTTCACCTGTAATGAAACTTTTCAAACTTAAGGCAGTGGGCTTGTTTTTGTCTATTAGAAAAATCAGAGGCTGACAAAAAACATTAGCTAAGCTTCCTAATCAAGTTTCAGAAATCAGCCCTAATAAGGTGAAGGTGGAAAAAATCATATTGCGGAGCTCAAGCCTTTTATTACGCCCTCAAGGTGTCTGTTAGACAAGTAGGATCTCATTAAAGCAAAGCAACAATCTTTAAAGGATTCCATATGATCTATAAAAGTGTATTTATTAAATACAATGTGGGAGGTGCTCTGTGAAAAGAAATTAACATCCATATTTAAATTAAGGCATTTTGATCATTGGCTGCATTGTCACAGTTGCCAAGACACCAGCTGTTGTATTGGTTTCAGTCGCATTGGAACGAAATGAGTGAAGAATCATAGCTACATGATATCATGAAAAAAGCAAATAAAGATCTTTTGTGATATAGTAGTAAGCCTCCTACATCACTTTCAGAATAACCTTAATGTGCTACTTTCTGTCAGAATACCTCATTACAGCGCAATCTAACAAAGAACAAAAATTCTGCCAAAAGGAACAATTTCATCATTTGAGGCTAACTCAAAGGAGGAAATGCACCTGATTCACAAGGATCTGATTAAAGTTAAAACTATATCCATTTAGTTCTGTAAAGAAATCATATCACTTGGAAGAGGCAAAGGAAAAACATAATCACAAAATTCAGGGAATCCCAGGGTTAAACTGGGGTAGCCATTTACCCCCACATAAACATTTTGCAATTCTATTTGAAAAAGTAATTGAGGGCAATATTCTAAAAATGTCTTAATACTATAACAATCAATGGAATTATCCAGTCAACAGAACCATTTCATCAGTCCCAATTGGTTTCACACCAAACACTGCTTTTGTAAATAATCTCAACTTTATTAGTCACATTAGAAGTAGAATTTTATTTGGTTATTGGCCATGTACTCCGGATATTCTTTTGTCATAAATCTCATGCATAATTCCTTCACTGTAATAAATGCTAAGACTCTGGCTGGAATGCCAGGCCACCACTCTCTTAGTCATTCTGGGTCACTTCTATTACAGTTCAGTTTTGTACATATTGTATTTAGAGTCTATTTGTAAAATGGTTTGTATTTAGGTATGTTTGGACCTTGTAAAAGTTGGAAAGCAACATATAGAGATAATTGTTTAACCCTATATAAATACACTATAGATGTTATTATAGCTAATGAAATGATCCCATCAATGCAAAGGAAAAACCAAGCTGACAGCACGGTTCCTTTATGAGAGAACCTTGCAAACAGCGTCACTGACTGTCTTAAGTCGAAGTACATGTGTGCCTCAACATCCAATAGACATCATTAGGCAACAAGTGAACCTCCATATGCAGCATGGATTAATGAGCTAAAACTGGGTTTCCTGGAACCTGTACAAAATCAAGCCTTCTAACATTCTACTCTTACATATTTAATTGGATTCTTTTTTTCATTGGCAATTTAATTATACTTTATAATAGTCCGACCCTGGTATGTTTCTTCTTTGAACATGGTCTTCACGATCTTGTAGTGTATTGTTAAATCTGTCGCAAAGTTTAATTAGGCCTGAGTAGATTGATTATGATGTATTCAAACACTGGGGTGAAATGTTTCAACCCATGTGAAACTGAGAGATTCGTGGAGACTCATCTCTGTCTTAACATAAGTACCCCCTTTATTCTACATTTTATTGTTAATTCATCCAATTTGCTTTGATTGTATTATAGTAAATATACTTTATTAATTAATATTTTCATTGTTTCATATTGTATTTGTTGTTGGTATGCAACCATGTTCAGGAGAAAAAATCAACACAAAAGGCAGATATTGCCTACAAGGCACTAGTATGGCCAAGAAGTAATTTCTGTTAAGTGTACTTGTAAAATACTGATCTGTCTTTTCACCTGGTGAAATAAATCATTACATAATTATTCATAGTGAGAATCATTAGTTTTGTGTGTCCCAGCAGGCTTCGGAACATTGAATCCATATTAAAGTATGTTGTAAGTTTAATATGTGCTCCAGAGCTACTGCAGAATGCCTTTTCCATGGACCGGCGTTCTGTGCCACTACTGGCTGCTTTAAGCAGTCAATCAGTGGTAGAAATGCACTCACGTTGAAATCAATAGGAGTACTTTCTGCATATGCAGACAGGTGTCTTGATCGTTCCCCTGGAATACAAGCTGTTTTTTTACTAGCACATTATAGAAATGAGTTAATAACATTGTACGAAATGTGTACCATTTAAGATAAAAATGTGGCATTCTGAAATATTTTCTGAATGCTTGGCACTGAAAGGGTTAACGGACATGGCAACTCAAGCGCTAAAAAGTAGATTAATCCGGTTAACATGTATACAACACTTGCAGTGGCGTTTTAATCTATTGCTAGATACCTAATTATAATTGTTTGCTTCAGTGGTTCTCAGCCTTTAAGAAGTGTGGGATGTGGGATGACTCAGGAAAAAACCCCAATCAAGTTTAAGGAAAGCTTGTATTTAAATGGTAAGTATCACTCTGTTTTTTTGTAGGCCTTGAATGGCAATACATGAAGCAATAGGGATTGCACAGTGTTTTTTGATACAGTTTAGCAGTTTTTAAATATTTTATGCTCACAGTTCCATTCCCATAACATTCCGCCTTATAATTCTATAACGTTGAAAATGTCCTTGTCCTGCTCAGAGCTACTCCGTTTATATATGGGTTTTACCTGAAATTACAGCTGGAATAGCCACAATAAATTCATACTTCCAGTTTGTCTTTACCTATTATATAATACCCGAGGCACATGCAAGAATTAAAGGGGCCCTTCAGGCATCTTTAATGCATATGTGTAGTCTCTTTAAATTTAGTGTGATTCCCCCTTGCTAATGCATTGAGGGATTCTACACAATCACCCAATGCATTTGCTTCTTTGCCTGACTCCCACCTACTTGGTTTGCAGGACAATAGTATAGGATATGTTAGCGTGTGTATTTGAGTATGTATGGTTGGGTTAGTGTTACGTGTCGGGTTGTGAGTGTTGGTCTCTGGTTAGGTTAGTGTGTGCGTTAGTCTGAATTTCTGGTTTTGTTTGTATGTGTGTCTGTGTTGGTGTGGATGCCTATGCTGACATCAGGTTCTGGATCCACCTCTGTTTAGTGTTTTAAAATATGCAAAGAAAGAAAGCAATATATCAGTGCCAACTGTTTTATTATATGTATCTCTTTATCGATGTTTTTAGAAGCAGTGATGCATTTAGTTCTAGTTCTTTGTTCCATACAGTAAATGGGAGAAATTTTGAAATGATGTTTGGAAGAACACAATTCAGTGCTCCTAAATTCCCACCCAAATCTGAAGTGTTTTTATAAAGCATGCAGCCTGACACTAAAACATGCAGTATGTTTTATATATATATGCAGCTGTGTCCCACCTAGATGTTTTATGCCCAACTTTCCTAAATTTCTAAATTATTAAATTACCATTATGTACTCCTCTTGCATTAATGTTAAAAAAACATATTCCTGTTTTTAAATAATGTACTGGTATTCAGAGGACCTCTTAATTTGTTTGGGTGGTTGTGGGAGGTCATAGTGCAGTGGTGTGATACATAGAATACATACATTCTAGAGAAGGAGCGAGACAGAGAACAGATACAAAGGCAGTGTCTGCAAGGCAACACTTACAAATGGTAAGCTACAGTAGTTACGTCATTGGACATCTAGGTACATCTCTTCATGAAGTACCTTCTACATCATTGGTAGCAAAGGGGGCGAGTAGAGGTAGCTGGAGAGAACTTCTGCAAAATCCCCCATATGCATTTGCCTTTTACTCCACCCCCACCTATTTTCCATGTAGGGCATGTGTTCAGCTGACCACATCTTCCTTCATGTAATATACTTACTACCACTCTGCTCTACCTCGGGAGGATCTATTTAGGTACCCGGGTGCACGTGTAGAAAATGCAACCATTGGTTTCAATGTCAGTGCTTCCCTGAATCCGACTGGCCATTTCAAGCAGCCAGTCAGTGGCAATAATTATAAGGAGAGAAGGACAGCAGCTGCTGCAACCATACGTGTTTGGCACACAAGGGGTTAAACCTATAGTTTTAAATTGTCCTTGGTCTGTCAGCTACCATGGTCACTGCATGCCTACATCCCATAGGTATATCTTGTGTGGTTTAAGTTTAAGAAAATAGTGGATCAGCTCACATGAAAGTTTGACCTAGAAACTTAGCTATCAGTATATTGATTCTTTTGAAGATACTGAATCAGAACTAATCGCCTTCCATTCACAATTGACTATTTACAATATCCAGAATGTCATTACTGATACTGAACTGTAAGACTTTCTTACATAGGTCTGTGATGTTCAGATTTCAAAGGGATCACATAGTTACCATCTCTGAACTCGGGGACTTTAAATGTCAAGATTTTGTTGAAAGGAACTTTGAGGCTTTTATAAAATTTGCTACAGTGCAACAGTCAAAAAATATTGGAAAGGAAAATGAAAAAACTAATTCCAAACTAAATACGCTTGTAGTAATTATTGAGGTGTTTGCAGATAAAATTATGTTATACAGATAATATAGTCTAGATGTTACTTTCCTTCAAGTAGAGTTGGTCAAATTGGAGGCAGCCTTGTTGCAGATAAGATTTAATGTTGACAAATGCAAAGTTGTGCATTTTGTGAAAATAAGTGTGCAAATTAAATCTGAATATGCCGATGGTAGGATCCCACTTTGAATATGCACAAATCTTCTTTGCAGCTCCCATGTTCCACCTCATGACACTAGTTACTTCATCCACTTCCATTGTTGATCCTGCCCATTTCAGGGAATGACTCCGCTTCTTGCCAGCCCTAATACAGGTGTACCAATTTGGACACCTGAAATGCTGGGTATGTAGTGGTGGATCTTGAAAATGACCTTCTGCTGTTGTTGCTCTATCACTTTCCTAATTCTGAGGGATCAGCTCATCAAAATGGTCTAATTATTGGGCAACATCAGTCCCATACCATTCTGCTGGATGTGTCCATACATTGGTATAGTGCTTCTGTTGCTGGTGGTCTTGAAATGCAAAATCTAGTCTCGATTTCTTGGTAAGCCTTGAAGTGCCGCTGTAAGGGAAAGGTTCAGAAGGTTGAAGAGACCATCCCTATTGAAAATTGTTTCAGAATGAAAGAAAAATAATACAATTAATAAAATAAACTTCCACAGCAAAAACGCAAATGCATTAACATCAATAAACAACCTTTCCCGTGGAAGACATAAATTACAAAATATATGTTTTTTTCCAGATTTCCTTCCTTCCTTATTTTATTCCTAATACATATTGTGATGTGTGTATATAACAAAACTTGCTGTAGTCCTTAAGGGGTTAAGGTAATCAAATTACATTTAATATTTTTTTCTTCCTGTATGTGGTAAATTTATATTGTCAATAGGATACCTAGCCATGTTTACTAAGTAGGTTTTTCTTACTTGAATCCGAAAAGCAGGGACACTGTATTTATTTATTTATGTGATTTATATGCAGTAAATCCAACCTGAGCTGATGTCAGAAGTGCTGTATGTGATGCCAGTATTGTCATAAATAAAGACTTGTTTTGCTATTTTCGCGATAATACATGGCTTGATTAAGGATGTTTCATGCCATTCGTGGCATAAATATATACACAATTACATTGCATGCTTTACTATGTGTGACAAAATCAACGCTGTGTTCTGATCTCCAAGAGGAGACAGATCTTCCAAGTAGTGAGAACTAGTTTAAAATAATAGAGGATCATGGGTATGTGAGTACTCTTGTGAAAAAAGGAAATACATGATAAAGTTACTATTGATAAGACTTTTTGAAGCAAATATTACATGTATATTCCTTATACAACCATATGACTGTAACTAAACAATATAAATGTGTGATGGGAGTACCCCTTTAAGGCATTTATAATAATACATAAAAATGTAGAGATTGACAACAGGTAAAAATCATTTTGTCTTATCTAGTCTGCCTGTTATATTAAAGCATTTTATTTGCCTAATTTCATTTTGAAACATAATTGCTACTGTTTCTATGCACATTCTTCCAACTTTTAAGACTGCGGGCAACTGTACTATAACAGTGTTGTGAGCTTATACAAAAGAGAGACATTAGAGAAGGAAAAAAGCCCTTGTAGATGGATGGAAAAACGCTAGTCGAAAAGGACTCCGCTCCAGCAACACTCCTGATCTGAAGCCATGCATTAGCTAACTCAGCTCTAGACTTTAGAAATGATAGGGATTCAAAATAAGTAGTTCTGGGGAAACTGCACAGCTTAAGTGGCACCTACAGAAAATGTTAGTGTTCCCTTTTGAAAATAAGCATAATTAGAATTTTAAAAAATGAAAAGAAACATTATTTCTACATTTTCCTATGGGTTCTTTAAAGTTGTATTTAGAATGGCAGGCATATGCGCATGGTGGAACTCATGTAATCATGGGTAAGGAATCAACAAAGTTACATACCTTGTGTCTTTGTGTGGGCTATATTATTGTCTTAAGCATATTTTATTTTGCTTACTGTCCTTGCATCTTTTGCTGATGAAAGTGATTTTTCTTTGTAAATATTCTGATATTTTTCTGATGTGTGTATTTAAGTCTTATTTTAGCTTTATGGACAGATTTCTTTTAAAACCACTGTACTGTAAGTATGGATACTTACCAAGGTTTTTATTAATTGTTATTTTGTTAGATTTCACAGATGCTGTGATAGCATGTAAGCCAGTGTATTTGTGGTTATAACCAACATAAATTACTATGACTCATTTATTCTGTGTTATTGTGAAACCACTGGCAGATATTAATAGCTTTCTAAATTTCCTATGCATGAGAGTTTACAGTACTTAATTAATCATGTGTCGACTGCTCAAGGTAAAATCTATAATTGTTTGCCTTGCAATCAGTATATTCCTAAAAAAGTCTGACCTACAGCAAACATAATTTAAGCATGGGCAAAAAAAATCCTGGTTGTAACCCCCAAAACATTACACTTGAAGAAATCCATGTGGAAGCTTGCAAATAAGGACACAAGGTATGCCATATTATCTCCTTTGGAGGTGCCCTATGTGGGTTCTACCAGGTTGCCTTCTACACTACATAAATCCACGGGGCAGTTTTATTTCATGTAAAGATATGATGTATGATCCAGGGAAAAAACAAGGGATGTGTACCTTTGCTTTTAATTAAATATTTATAACAGGAAATTGTGATTCTGCGTAAATGTTTTTTCTAAGGTCCAGATAAACTAGACGTATAGATACGGCTCCTTCTGTATTTTTCTGTTGGCACTTGTTTCTAGAATATTAGAATGTCTGGTGGATATGAATGTGTCAATATCACAGTATTCTTCATTACAAAAAATAATATGTGTATAAGCAGCAACCCAAATTGGGTTTATAAATTGTATTGTGTAGATAAAACATGTAATTCTTAAAAGGTTCTTGATTTGTTATACAAATAACTGTCACGGATGTAACCACCTGCCAGACCGCATGGTAGGAGTCCTAGTTTAAAGTGCTAGAGAGCAGAACCACATCATCTGTTAGTGCTAAGGGATGACGCTATATAAAATCACCAAGAACATCAATCAGTGTTTGGTTATTCCAGGGTCTCAGTGGAAGCTTTACATGCCACTGTTATCCTGACCTTCCTTGTCCTTACCCTTACTCTGCTTCAATTGTGACCCCAGCTCTGACCTTTGCACTGTCCTTGAATTTTGTTTCATGGGGCATGCCTTGACCTGAGCCTGTCTACCGATGTGACTGTGGCGACCTTTGGACTGACTGACCATTCTTTTGCCTAGCCCCTTGGGACAGCTCCTGCAATGGGGATCCAGATTGCAAATCTTATGATCTGACATTAACGAATCAATAGATCATAAAGTTAGATAAAACATCTTGGTAAAGCCCTGTCCCCTAACCATACTCCCCAAATTTAAAGTTTGGGAGGTATGCCTCTACTTTTTTTTATATTGCTGCTACAAAAGCTGTAACTTTACACTACTTGACCTCCAGATTGCCAGCTACACAGGAAATTGGTAACACTAAAATGGACCTAGGATGCCAGCTATGTTCCTCCTACACAGTAGCATTTGAAGGACTACCCTAAGTGATTTCTACAAGCGATCAGCTGCTATGACAGCAGAGACATAGAATTTGGCGGCAGATAACAACCATTCGGCCCATCTAATCTGCTTATAACTCTCTCAAGTGTTTGTGTTCTTTAATTATAACATGAAATTAAAACCCAATCCCTGCCTTTAGGACCATGGAGCTGGCAAACTAACATCCTTGCTACCATGGCAACAAGGGTTAAATAAAGTAAAAGTGGCAGGATGTTGCTAGCTGATCTATTGTGAGATTAGCTAGCCAGCATGTAGGATACAATGTCTTAACTAAGCCTGGACTGACAGTCTGGCAAACCAGACTAATGCCTGGTAGGCCGGTGGGCTATAGCATCACATGGTTACCCTCAGTAGAGCACAACCACTGCAAGAATATGAAAAAGTAACATGTGGCTGCATGTGGGTCATGTAGAGGCTGCTGGCGTTAAAGTTCGAGTGCTGTTTAGTCATCCCCAGTCAAGCCCTGGTTTTCTCTGCTATCATACGGTTACAGATGCCCCTCCCCTGTAACCCACACACACTCACTCGCACATATAAGTCAACAAATAAATCATACACAAATGCTATTTTCTCAATATTTTTGAATTGTTATTTTAAAAAAAAATAATAATAATTAGGTTTTATGCCAAACAACTCCCATCACCCTCAGCCAGAATGGTGATAAGGTTGATGGAAGTTACAGCCCTCAAAACCATGTTTCTCAGCGATGCAGAAAGGTGGAGATAATTATGACATTTGACCCCTTCCTTCATGTGCCTACCGTGCCATGTTGTGTATTGTCACTTACCCATAAATATATTGGATGAACTTACAATGGGTTAAGGGCTTTTCAGAAAATGATTTAGTTTTCTTAACATTTACTATTTGGCATATATGATGAAATAATTTCAATAAATATATGTATTTCCTTAAAATGTAAGCTGTTTATAAGGTTACCACCTAAACTTAACTACAACATTGGCCCAAACTCTCTGGTGGCAAATGTGCTGTGGCCTATGGTACTGAAATGGTTAAACGCCATGCATTCACAGACAGGTCTACAAAAGCCCTATTTTTCACCTGTTTCGAACCCATGTCTCTTGTTTTTCTCCAAATGAGGTGTGGTAATGTAGATGATAAAGACGTATTCATTATAAATTCCCTTCTGCCTAAATTCAAGCCAGAAGAGAGCTGAAACATAGCAAAATATCAATTAACACAGTGCAACATGTCATATGTTGTTCATCTAAGGTTGTATTTACCTAATTTTTAGACCTGCTATGGAAAAGATGATTGTTATTACCGTATTGGCCCGATTATAGGCCGCACCCGATTATAGGCTGCACCCTAAAAATTAGGTGCTTTTTTAAAGAAACATTTATATTTTTAGAAAAAATACACATTAGTGGAATAGTAAAACAGTATTCTACCAAACATACTGTATGTTAACATTTTTGGTATCTATTGTGCAGTTAGCCAACATATATTACATACAAACAGAAAACCAATAGCCATTTGAATGCACCTTACTTATTGATATGCCCCTCTGCCCCCAGATATGCCACTCTGCCCCCTCAGATATGCTGCCACTCTGCCCCCCAGATATTCTGCCACTCTGCCCCCCCGATATGCTGCCACTCTGCCCCCCCGATATGCTGCCACTCTGTCCCCCAGATATGCTGTCACTCTGACTCCCCCCAGATATGCTGCCACTCTGCCCCCCAGATATGCTGCTACTCTGCCCCCCCCCCCAGACTTACCAATGCAGACTCCTGGTGTCTAGCATACGCATAGACAACTTCTGGTGCCGACAAGGGAGGTTGTTCAATCGCATCGCGCAGACAACCTCCGTTGTCAGCAGTTCCACCGGGGCTTCTATGACACCGGTGGAAGGTGGAGGTTGTTTATGTGCATCGCCACAGCCGGTGAACGCCTGCGCGATGCGCGTCGACAACCTCCCCTGCCAGTCTTTCCCACGGCAGAAGTGTCGGAACCGGAAGTTGTCTACGCGTATCGCGCAGACGTCCACCGGGTGCTGGAGAGTAGGATCCAGTTCCCCTGCAGCGCTGTGGGAGATCTGGATCTGGATCCCGTCGGGCAATCCGAATTGCGCATTCCGCTAAAACCCGTTTATAGGCCGCACCCCCACTTTAAAGACTTAAAGTATGTGGGGGGGGGTGCGGCCTATATTCAGGCAAATATGGTATGTCCTATTTCTTTTTCACATGACTGTAGCCTTTAAGGCAGGAAATGTCTAAAATGTGGTTTAGTCACAATAGGCTTATTAATGCATTGTTTTAATACTTTTTTGTTCCTTAAGTTTCACTGGAGCTCTGAATGGCAATAAGATTGCATGCAGTATTTCATTAAGTTAAATACTATTGATTTTTTTTTTTTTGCTAGACTCAAAGTATATTATCAAAGCCAACAAAGCTGTTATTAGACAGATGTTATTGATCAGTCACATTCCTGCTGTACGGTCACATTATTAACCCGTGTATAAGCATGTCCCTTATTAACCTCAGTTATACATTTCACTTTAGTGCACCAAACAAGATATTTCTTGTTAAACTAGCAATGCTGAAAATAATAAATGCTTTTTGCTTACATAAAAATAGAAACCACATTAGGAGAGATACATAAGAGATATGAGTGATGATGATCAGTAATAATTAAACAATGATCCCTCTGCTGAGAACAGACAAAGTCACCCAAAAAGAATGAAAGAGGGGAATGTTAGTTCCTTAAAAGTAATCTCACTTAACCATAACTATAATTTATGCCTATTTTGCAGGAAACATTTGCTGGGGTTCTGCCCCCACATAAAGCCTCCACAGATCAATAGAGAAAGTGGGCAATATTGCTTGCTTTCTCAGCGAGAAAGTTTGTTCTCTCCCCCTTCAAAGTTGGTGGAGAAAATTTCACTAAGCACCTTTAACATGATTACAGAAGGTATTTCAATTGATGTCTTCCTTCAAAGACTCTAATAAGAGTACTTGTAGCACTCATAGAAGCACTAGCAGGACTATAGTAGTATAATTAATATCAGGCAAATACAACTCACATGTGTGCTAGTATGTTACGTTTTGAGTAAAATATGTAACGTCCCAACATTATTTATAAGCAAATGGCTAGATTAATATATTCATATAATCGCCAATTTCACATAAAGGCTTCAGTAAGTTAAAAAAAAGATTTGTCTCAGTGTTAAATTATGTATACCTGAATTAATTGAAACTTATTATGAAACAAGTTGGTGATAGCAGACTCAGTCAAAATATGTATGTATGGGGTTTTCAATGGGGTGTTTTTTAATACAATTGGCAGTGATGTTTTTATTTTTTTAGTCTATACTTGGACTGAAAGTTTGAAGTTAAAAGTACCATGGTGTTCAGGTTAATGGAAATATGATTTGCAACACGCAGGGCCCTGTGGGTTATCACACAGCTACTATAATCTGCTCTGAGGTAGGGCGTTCACTTGAGACAGTTCTGAGCACCCAGCCAGAAATTTTCTATATCTAAGATTGTTGCCATAGATATTTATAAAATGTACTATTAAAATAAAATCCCACTCCAAAAACAATCTAGGCTCAATTATCACTAACAATCACACATCATTTCCTGATACAATAATTTCTGATATACACAGTTGTGTATATTTGTATTATGTTCAAGTACAAAGACAAGAATTACTCCCTTTTTATTTGAAAATCCATGAATACTCATTTTAAAAATGTTGCCCTGTTGCCAAGGGTATACATATTTGTCAGAGAAATCCATGCTTAATTATTTTCTTGAATGTTTACAATTCTATTAATAATGGATCTCTTATTATTGAATAATATAAATTGATCTCTGTATCTCTGTATATATTTACAATGTCATGGGGATGGCATAAGTTTTGGTATTTTGCTAAAAAAACACATACTGTATTTAACACCATGTATAACTAAGTATCATGAAAATGTAATGGTATCAGCATGTTGAGAAGCGTAATAATATAAAGACTGGGTTATGAGTTAAGATCACCTCTAGAGTTAAGTAGAACTTTGTAACGATTAGTCATAAAGACTATTAAAGTACAGCAAAAGCATAATGAATATAATCCATCATAAGTGCTTTAGTTGAGAACTTCAGTTTCCCTATGCAATTTTTATTACAATATTCTCTGATATTTGTTCTGTCAGAGATCAATAGAACATAGTAATTGCAGTATTCTTCGTATAAATGATGAAGATTTTAAAGCATTCATAATTAGCTAGCAGTTAGCTCAGCACTTCAGTCTAAATAAATTATGGACATCTTAGAAAACTAATACATTTTTTAATGTATTTTTCATTCACAAAATAATTTTAACTTAATAAAAATAACCTGAAGCTTTTTTTTCTTTTTTTTTTTTTGGAGCCCAAGGTGCTGCTCCTGGGTGCCGCAACTGTGCCAAAGGCAGCAGAAGCCAGACTATGATATTGAGTTCCCTCACGGGAGGGTCGGATCTTGAGTCTCACTCCGAAGGGTAAGACTCGTTGCTGGCCTTCTTGAAGAGAGGAAGGGGCCAAAAGGCTCCCAGTCCTCCTCCAGCAAAGTCCAGGCTTCACTGCCTCTAAAAAGAAAACAGTGTCCAAAACGTGGTGTCAAAAACGTGTGCCAAATCATTGTGAGGGCCTCGCCGTGAAATTCAAAAAGCCGTGAAATCAAATAAGGGGAAAATTAATAGGCACTCGTGCAAACGAAGTGATATATAAATTAAAGAAAAATAATTTAGGGACAGACCATTGCTGGCCTGCCAGATTAAAAAATTAAGCATCTTAACCCCAAGACCTGATGGTACGAGGGGAAAAGGTAGTGCTGGTAGGGCACCAGTGAGAACGTGCGCTCACCATGTGCAGTGATGTGCAATACCACACACGATGACTCCAGCATTTCTGCCGGGGCAATTCAACACCTCAGGCTCCATTGCTTAACCAGCCCTAAGGCCAGAGGATCAGTGTATCCCCCCCCCCAGGCCAAAGGGGAACTACACTTGATCTTAGCCAAAAGGCCGAGAAGCTTTCTTTAAGGCCCAGAATCCCAGTATAAAATAAAAGTAATGTTGTGTTTAGAGAGCAAGGAACACTTTTTTGCCTGATGATCAAGATTAATGACCAGAGAATTGTCATTATTATAACAATATGAATTTATTGATTGGAAGAAAATAAACAATATTTGTTCTAAATATTGCTCCAAAGCAGGGATGAGAAAAGGGGGCAAGCTTAGCCCAGGGACAAGCTTAGCTACCTGACCTATTAGTGAAGGTCCACCAAATATATTTGGCAAACAGTATGCCACATATGCACATTCCTGTATCAACATACATTTACCTAAAGAAGCAGCAAAAAATGATTAGAGCACAGAGGGGACCTGGTAAATACTGCCAAAGTTATTTGAAACTCCAGTGGCATTGGCATTGCTGGTAAGCTTTACAGGGCAAGTACCACCTTTCCTAATGTATTACATACCTATTACACCCCAATGTTATTTTACCTCTGTTTTATTGTAACGTAAAGCACTAAGAAAAACTGCTAGCTATTAATAGTTAACATAAAAAAGCTTCTGGCAGTAGCCTATAATCTGTAAATCAAAGAAGGAGCACCTGGGTCCCATTTGCGCCCCTTACCAGCACCCTCCTTGAAAATGATGCCAATGCCAGACAATCTGGAATTATATAAGCATATACACTTATTGGCCACTTTATTAGGTACACCTTGCCAGTACCGGGTTGGACCCCCTCTTGCCTTCAGACCTGCCTTCATTCTTTGTGGCATACTTTCTACAACGTGCTGGAAACATTTCTCCAGATATTGGTCCATATGGACATGATGGCATCACGCACTTCCTGCAGATTTGTCGGCTGCACATTCATGATGCAAATCTCCCGTTCTACCACATCCCAAAGGTGCTCTATTGGATTGCGATCTGATGACCGTGGAGACCATTGGAGTACAGTGAACACATTGTCATGTTCAAAAAAACCAGTTTCAACCAAACCTGTAACCCATCTGCTTTAAGGTTCAACATGTTGTGCATTTAGAGATGGTATTCTGCATACCTTGTTTGTAACCCAGTGGTTATTTGAGTTACTGTTGCCTTTCTGTCATCTCGAACCAGCCTGCCCATTCTCCTCTGACATTAACAAGGCATTTTCATCCACACAACTGCCGCTCACTGGATATTTTCTCTTTTTTGGACCATTCTCTGTAAACCCTAGAGATGGTTGTGCATGAAGCTCCCAGTAGATCAGCAGTTTCTGGACAACCATGCCACGTTCAAAGTAACCTAAATCCCCTTTCTTTACCATTCTGAAGGCCTTATACTCCTAAAATTGTTGAATGTTACTGTTGATGAAACCTTAAAGCCATACAACCATTTAATGAATTGGGTCATTTATAATTCAAAACCAAAGCTGGAGGGCCACAGTTAAATCAATGATTTAATAAAATAACCTATAGATTGTCTTTAAGAAGGCTGACATTGGTACAAAATCCCTAATGGCCATCATCTGGAACATATGTCTGCCCTCCAGCAATCTTGTTCAAATGGAATGGTATAATTATTAAATGTAATATGTTGCAGCCGCCTGTAAATACAACAGCAACAACCATTAATGTAAGACTGTTCTCTTGCTGTCTATTCAACAATTCCCCAACATTGGATTGTTTGTTTTTTATTTAAGTTTAAATAATCATAATAATTTTATGAACTTTCATCTTGTTTTTTCAAACCCTCAAACTGATAAATTGACTTTGGTGTGAAGGGACTGAGCAGAATCCCACTTATGATTTGCATTATTTCCCTAGCCCAAATGCCCTGCTTTCAACTGCGCACCCGCACTATACCCTCCACAAGTTAGCTCCTGTGAGAGTCCTAGGAGGACTAATGAGCTTTCTAGCGCACGTGTGCATAATGCACTCCCATTGATTTCCCTAGGAAAGCTTTCTTTAAATGTATTGGTTGCTTCAAGCGAAACAAAAACACTCAAAGGTGTTGAAGTGGGTGGTATTAGACAAATCTGTTGCCTTACATAGATAATATAACAATCCAACAACTAATATATCCAACAGCACTTACCTTTATTTAATTTAAATATCTATTCTACTACAATGCAATTATATAATAACATAGTAACATAGTTCATAGTAACAGTAACAGTAAGTCCATCAAGTTCAACCTATATACATATTGTGTCCCTACTGTGTTGATCCAGAGGAAGGCAAAAAACTGTTATGAAGCAGATGCCAATTGCCCCATACCAGGGGGAAAATTCCTTCCAGACTCCAAATATGGCAATCAGAATAAATCCCTGGATCAACGTTCTGTCCCTAATATCCATAACTTGTAATATTATTGCTTTCAAGAAACACGTCCAGGCTCCTTTTGAACTCTTTTATTGAGTTTACCATTACCACAATCAATTAATTATAGTATAGATATTAAGGGACTCACCCTACAGTAATACATATAAATCTAATTTCCCTGACAGAAATAAAAAAGCAAATCACAGGAAGAACCCCTCCCCCCATAAAAAAGTATAGGGTAGATCTTCCTATATAGTAACCCGACACATCACATATCAAAAACAGTTCCAATATAGCAAACAGCACAAACATTTTTATGAGAGGTACCCCATTAGTATGCAAATATATATGTCCCTTAATGTAAAGCATGCATCCACTATAGCTATATTAATCACATAGGAAAATGTGAGAGATCTCACCTGTGTGATTGGCTTTAAGCCGTGAAGTATTCCTTCTTCCATATTCATAGAGCAGTGTACTGGGGTACATGAAGATCTGCCCTACATGCTATTTTTTTTTTTTGTGGCACTTACTTTGCTTTTCCCTATTTTTTAGTCCTCGGAACTGTCTATTTTTTTTTATAATCTGACTTCTAAAAAAAACTCCTCTGTTAGTTTCTCTTCTCCTAAATTAGAACTAATAAAAATTACACAGGTATCAATATTTTCAGGAGATTGAATTTATTCCTCCCCTATGTCCCTCTGTCCTAATTAAAGGACATTCATATAATTTAAAGTAAGGGTAAATCTCATAAGTAACTTGAAATGTAATGTTTAAAATAACACGAAAAGGCATCGAGTTTAATGTTTCCGTTATAACCATACACCTGTCTGAGGCTCTTTGTCAACTCCTCTTATACAATTCATATTGTACTTTTTGAGTATGTTCTAGTGAATATGATAATGCAAATAAACCCACGCAGCTGCCTGTTATCTTTACGTGGCTAAATCATGAATGCAGTATATTACACTACTAGCGTTATTATACATTCATCTTAAATATGATAAGTTTTCAACAGGTGTTCTGCACACTTACAGTATAGAAAGATTGAATGATTTTCCTGCAGTATTACATTCTTTTATATAGCACCAGCAGAATCCGTAGTGCTGTTACAAAAAGGCAGTACAAAAAATACTTTAAAAGAACACACATTATAATGGTACAAAAAGAAAAGAAGGCCCTGCTCTTGCAGGCTTATGTCTAGTCGGTGGTAGACAGGGAAGAGAAACAGTAGGAGAGGACTCCTTGGAAAGGGATGAGTTGATTGAATCAAGGGTGATCTGTAGAGCCTGTTGATCATTCAAGCTTGATTGGCTTGATTAGGATGGTACAAGAGACCCAACTCACGGGAGGAACAAAGAGGGTGTATTTGGATAAGAGGGTAGTTATGTAGTTGGGTTCAAAGTGGCTACGGGCTCTGTAGGTTTGGGTTAGAACGTTGAATTTGATTGTGGAGTGATTGGCAAAATGGAGCAAGAGATTAGGAATAGTAACAAAGGAACATTAGTCTAGCTGCAGTGTTGAGGATAGATTAAAAATGTGAAAGGCCCGAAAGGGGGAAACCAGTTGGTAGGGAGTTGGAATAATCCAGACAGACAATTGATTTATATTTTGGTTATTTCTTGTGTGGTGAAGGCAGCACACAAGGCTTTGGTGACTGAAAAGCCATCTTTTTGTGTGAACTAAATTGTTATGTTTTGTAGCATGTCGTGAAAAGTGCTATCAAATAGTATGGTTCACCAAGAATCTGAGGAGTCCTATCATGCAACCACACAAATCAAGATTAGCTGTGTAGTTATCAAAAGAAGAATTTACCTATACCACCTTGGTGCTCTACAACAAGTGAAAGATACCCACCTAGTTACTTGTCCTCAAAGGCAAGTTCCTCAGCATGCATTAAGTCACTTTAGAAGAATAATCTATGAACTGTCTTTACAGCAGCTCACATTTTGGGGTGTACTGTGTATGTGTAACCTGCCTGCTAAAGATGGAAAATGTAAACAGCATCATTAACCAGATGTGAAATGATGCAGATTGCATGCAGATGATGTGACAGTTCATAAATTGTGGTGGACATGACTAATGGTGTACATTACATCTTAATTCCTCAGATAGATAATATATCCTCCACATCCTATTGCTGTGTAAATCATGTATTATGACCCATAACAGCCAAAAGTTACTGTCACAGTAAACCACTATTTTCCATATTCTTAAATGGAATCAAACCCATTTATCAAAAAAATATGTAAAACATGTATGTTTTCTTTAAAGCTTAGATACTTTTTAAATCAAATAAGCTCAAAATTGGGGTAAAGGTGACCCCAATGTTTACTCATTATATGTCATCATCACTTTCCCTTCTGATGATTATGCCAATATGTGTATAACCTTATCTTGTTTTCTCATAAATCTCTTAAAAACGTGTTTTAAAACCCCGACTCTGTGTTTTGCTTCTGACAAAATAATAATTTCCCATGTGATTTGTTGGAACTGCCAACATGTGAATAAAAAAAACCCTCGGTTCTTGGATGAACCCAGATGCCGAGGGCTTACATGAGATTGAATAAACATTGTTATTTTGTTTCAACCTCTGTTGTTTTAGAAAATTCTAGGGCACTAATTCTCTAATATAAAAAGGCTTTGCTATTTATTGAGTCTGATTTACACCAGAGGTAAGTATAATACAAATTAGGCAAGTTGGAATATTTACTTTGTATAAAATATGTCATCCTCCTATTAAGACATAACATAAAAAAGCAGTCCATATTTAGTAATAAACCCTTTTATGGATTTCACCAAACATACGGTAATACTGATGATCGTAAGTTAAACTACATATCCACAAATTAAAGGTGCTTTAGTTTAGAAGCAGCATGGCAAATAGATGCTAATTAATAAATTAACAGCATTCTAGGTGTCATCATCAGCAAGCCCCAGAATTATAGCAACCTAGGAATACATATATGTAGCGTATAAGTGCTACAAGTTACAAAGCATGTTCTGAAACAGATGTTTCAAAAAGGAGCACGGTGGAAGTAAGAGGAGATTATTATACTTTTGCCAAATTGTGTGCTTCTCCTTCTGAATGGAAATGACACCTTGCAAATGGCCAAAGAGGCGAAAGGGACCTTTAGGAAGTATGTAAATGTCTCTTGTATTACATAAGAGTTTAATGGTGGATCCATTTAAGTGGCGGGGGTAATGTCACTACCCTCTATGTACTCAATACCTAGTAGACTATCCAAGTAGCTGTTGGAGATGGTCTATGTACTCCCTTGTTCATCTAGCCTTAGTTATTTAGCCTAAGTACTTTAGCATTTAGTAGATGTTTATGCAATAGTTTTGCGAGGCCTTGGTTGATTCTTAAATGGCTAGTTATTTTTTGTATAATCTGCTAGTGAGGGTAAAATCCCCTAAATCAAATACTGTACAGTGATTTAACACATACTATTTAGGAATCACCATGCAGAGGAAGTTGAAATACCTTTACCTGGATATATACAGAAGAGAGTTTTTGCTACTTATATATTTCTTATTTTAATTTGCAAACACTGTGGCCAGAATAAGGCCCTGGAGCAATTATACAAAAAAGGCCATAGGTACTTAATGCATTCAACACCTCCTGGCTGTTCCTCATGAATGGTAGCTCCGTCATTCTATTGCACTCCCGGCAATAATGTCAGTTTCAAGTGGGAAGAAATGAAGGACGATTACTGCCTTAAAGGAGACCATGATCAGTTGTATCGGACAGATGCTGTGTGCTGCAACGTTAATCAGGCACTATTAAGCATAGTTATATTGTTTATTTTATTGTACAGAACTGTAAAATGTAGGATTTGGGAAAAGTGACAAACATACTTTAAGCTTCTTTTAATAAAGTCATTTTTTCCTGTTTACTGTGAAATTCACCCTCAATTATCAAAAAAGTATAAAAAAACAACATATTTTTGATATATGCAGCATTTCAGAGGCATAATTCTTTTTCTAGAGATTTTTCGAATACCCTATGAATAACATGAACACACTGATAGCACCTTTCTATTCCTGAATGTGTTAAAAGCAGTGTCCTTTGTATAGATTTGTTCCAAAGAGCACCTTGCCAGTATTCTCCCTCTTGAATATTACTGTGTTAATGAGAGCCAATTTTATTATTACATTCCTTCAACCCACCCCCATTTCTTTCAAGTAGCAGCCAATTTTTCCTGCAGCCTGCTTAGTGCATCTGTGCATGAGAAAAAGAAAAACTGTGTGTGTGTGTCTGTGTGTGTGTGTGCGTGTGTATGTGCGTGTGTATGTGCATGTGTTTAGAAGCATATCCCTGACTGGCTGTGGGATGACTTTTCCTTCAGTTGTCAATTCTCTTGCCTGTCAGCAGAGCTGCTGGTAGTGGGAAAGGGAGGAGAAAGGCAGGGAGTAAAGGGAGGGTGAAGCTGGAGGGGACGAGGGCTGGCGTTCAGATCATCCTGGAGTAAAGAACTCACAAGGTCCATCAAATGGGAGGAATGCACATATTAGAAGCTGCACAGATGCCTCTTTTCTGTACTCTCCCGGTCTTTGTGACAGTTTTTTTTTCACCTTTCTTTTCCATTGATAAATACTCTTCAAGTCCTGTTACTGATTTTCTTGTTATGTAAGGGAAAACAAAACCTATATTCTTATTTATCTGTTTTTCTAGTAAATCTCTATCCAGAGATAACTGCAACCTTTGTACAAGACTTGAGACAATGGCATCCTGCTACAGCCATCCCTTAAACACACCTGGAACCACTGCTGGTTGTACATACTTTCTGTAATCAAACAAGAAACCTGTAGTAGAAATTAAAAAAAAAAAGAAGAAGATTTATTTTTGCCGCCCACCTTGTTGGTACTAAAGGTGGCATGCTTTGTGCATGTATTGTATGGAATAACCATTGTTTCTGAGCTTTAACCAAAGTGACAAACCTGCAGTCATGGAATCACCCACCAAGGAAATTGAAGAATTTGAGAGCAACTCTCTTAAATATCTGCAGCCGGAACAGATTGAGAAAATCTGGCTGCGTCTCAGAGGACTGTAAGTACTAGTCTTGTTTTTTCCTTTTTTTAAAACATATTTTCTTCCCACATTTTCTGTTCTGTCATCATTTGCCGAACTGTCTCGTCAATTATTTCATTTTGTGATGACCACGCTATCCATAATAAAAACCCCAACATGTGAAAGATCATGGAGTAAACAATAATTATAAATAAGTGGATCATTTCTTACTTTTAGTGGAACTCTATACAATATAGACATTTTTATATACTAATGACATTTTTCACATACTATTGAAAAGATGTAATAAATTTACATCTAGATTCTGAAACCTATTCGGTGTAAAATAACGATGACATTTATCTTTCCTTTGTACTATTGTTTCCTGTATATTCGCACGCTGCAAAGTATTGTGGTTATACATAAGTTAACAAACAAAAAGTGTCTGTTGCAAATGATTACAGATTGGTACACTTGTAGGCTATTGCACATGTGTTTTAATTCAAATTTGAATCCTAGTGATGCTAGTAGAAAACTTTTTTGACATTTAAAATATAGCTACCTTTTATTGAAATTTCCTTGCAGGTGTACCATGCAGCCCAATGACTAACTGCTAATTTAGGAAACCATAATTTGATCAAGTCATTTCTTCCACTGGGACACAAATAAGTTTGCCTGCTCTGAAAACCCACTGAGGGTTAGTAATGTGTGTTTATGCCATGGCAGTAGGCTTTGCTCATAGCTTGCATGGTTAAATCACTACAGTCCCTACATTTTTAATGTGCTTCACATCAAGTAAAAACTCTACTAGCTAAAGGGTTGACTCTTTAGTCAAAAGTGACACCTTTTCTTGGGGCAAATAGAAAAATATATTATTACATAAGCTGCCTTGACCTCAGAGGTCTTCTACAGAAGAAGAAATACCTGAGGTCCCAAAAGCATATAGTGCCTTTGACTAAAGACTCCATCTTCTCTTGGACCAATACTTCTTTATCTTTTTTCTTAGCTGAAGGTTGAAAGTCTTTTTTAACCCAATGTTAAATTAAACGCAGGGCAGGCTAGATATGTCTGTACATAGGCTACAATACATATGAACTATAAACTGTACTATATGATTTGCCAAACATATTACCCAGGGTTGAGTAGTTATTGGTGGTATTAATAAAAATGTCGCTATATTGGTATTAATATCACTATAAACAGCAATATGTACTTACACATCAAACACTTAAAGCTCACGTCGCATTTAGTGGCAGTGATTCTTTCAGTCAGCTGTATGGTAATGTTAAGCAGCTGAGCTTCAGTATTATAAATGGAATCTATGCCTCCAAAGCATCCTATGTAGTGAATTCAAATAAAAATCTTCGCTGACTTTAATTCACAGACAAACGTTGTTGGTATTTTTCCTGCTCCCGATACATGTGTGAATGAGGACATTAGGGTATTGCATTGCATCTCAACTCCCTCAGTCACATTGTAGGCTAAAATAGAGCAGGGAATATTCCGTTGTGACAAAGAGTGGAGACCCTTTGGCCCGTTAGCTCAGGTAGCTGGGACATCTCAGTGTTACCCCTTATTAATATCACTGATTCCAAGGCAAAGGTGTAATTATTAGTGTAACTTAGAAAAACAGAACACATTTAATATTTAAAACTTGCAATATTTATCATAAGTGTGAGTGGGTTTTAAGGAGAAACGGATACAGAACAAAAGAGTTTTATCTTCATAATTTGATTCGAATTGAGGCAGCAATCGTTTCTTAAACATTTGAAATTTAGTTATGAAACAAAATCCACAGTCAGCCCCAAGACAATCTGAGCAGTTGGAGCATTTGCAAAAATGTCAGCTTCCATTAAATGATTGATTCACAAAAAAAGATTTACACTGTGTAAATCAGTGTATAAAATGAAATAGTGCACAGGTTCGCACAGTTATGCATATGTAATGCTTTAGCAAAAAAAAATGTATTTCTATTACTACATCTCATTACAAACCATACTCTAAAGTGCCATCAATTTTCTTATGCGGTAGGTTGAATTTCATTTAAGTTGTACCATAAATAAATGGTTGCCAAATCAGTATAACATTGTAATGGTAATTGTGGATCCATATCCATTACAAAACCAATATGTTTTAAAGAGAATTTGCATTGACTGTGTTTAGGGAGTGGATTCACTAAACAGTAAGTTGGAGGTGCTTGTGATAAAATGAACTAAATTAATCCACCACATTAACTGTGCATCATAGCTAGTTTCTCCAAGTTTAACCCTTTTAAGGTAACCACATAGGGAAAGTGATACAATTCTTGATTTATTTCGTTAAAACACACACATGGTGAATATTGTTGAAGTGTTTGATATCTTATAATTCTGGAAGGGGTAAATGAATAGATAACCAGATATGTTTTTGATTGCTATGCTCATAACAGTGACATCTTTTTTTTGGTGCGGACCTATATGAATAACCTATGCTTCGCATCGCTAATGAGATGCACTACGTACTGTATGTGCAAAAGAAACAGGCATATGCTTAGACACATGTGCTGTCATGTGAGCAATAATTTAGTCCATACATGTACAAATGTTGAAAAATAAACATAAAGCAATGGTAAAAGAAAAGAAGACTTTCCTGGGCATTTGTGATTTATTTGTACCATGTAAGGTGGATGGACCTGTGCATATACCTAATATATATATATATATATACCTGTACCATAACGTATATTATATTTAGTTTTCCTCTATTTACAAAATGAGACCAACATTCTGTTGCACGTTATTATGACAGCATAGCATGCTGTATGAAGTTTTCTCAAATTTAGCTTTAAAGGGTATCCTGTGTAATTCCCATATTTTTCCACCCACAACTCAGCTAAATGACTGGTCCTGTGAGTCAATCTGACTCACTGAACTAGTAAAGAACAATTATTGTGGGAATTATGTGAAAAGCTTCACATTTTTATTTATTTATTTATTTTCCTGTGTTTCAAAACAAGGATAAAAATGGCTGCCTTTGGTAACTGTAACATTTAAAGATACGTACCTGATCAGGACTGACAAATATAAATTATTACTGATGATGAAAGCAAGGAATTTAAAATGAATAATGGAACAATACTAATTAAACTGATGAGAATTCATAAATATCACACAGCACTGCAAATGCAGATTCACCATTACAAAATAACGGTCCCCCACGTGATGACCCAAGCTCTTACTATCAAGAACAATAGTAGCCCAATCATTCACCGTAATGTATAGGACTGCAATGGAATCAAGTGTGCGGTATTCTGCATCTCTGCAATTCATCAGAATCACGCAGTGGAAAGTCACTGGTCTTCTACACATTCAGATTGTCAATATTCTGTATCATCTCTGTGTACCATGTGAGTTGTAACTTTTCCAAAATAGATGTATGTCAGTTTTTAAAGAGCCAGTCTTGTTGTAAATGAAAGTGTATTTTTTATGTGAGACAAGATGAACTTTCTTGAGTTCTACAAGGTACATCTGAATTAGTACATAAAGTCTGTTCTTTCCTATAGGGCACTATATTCAGAACTGGTACTACAAGCTATTACTACAGCTTACTACAATGTTGACAGTTGCACTAATCATGCTACCCACTGGCACCATGCCAATTGCATCCCATGCTGGCTATACTCAAGTGTGCTTTACAAGTCCCTTCAGTGTATTTCTTGTGAATAATATGAGACTAAAAGGTGGTTTATGATTAAAAATGATTAATAATCTGAAGATCTGGATTTTCCAGCCAAGACATTTTTTTTAGCCCTTGGGAGCAACTCATTGTTTTTTCTATAAAGGAAGGTAAATGTGTTGCTGGAATAAAACATAAATGCCTTATAGTCCACCCAAGTGATTTAAACATTCAATGTTTTTTTACTTGATAGTGTATCCTTCGAAAGGTACATGTGCAGATTATGTTAAATCCTGGTAGTGCATGAAAACACTTGACACTATGGTTTGTCTTTAGGGTTCTTTTACCAAATGGGAATAGTAATACTATACGATACACTGTATATGTATAATGAAGAATCAGAGCAGTGAGCAGCATACATTCACACATTTTGCACAGCTTAATTTAGATTTATCTCACTTCTGCAGTATAAGGATACGGGTTGGGTGCCAATCATAAGGGGCTCTGGTTGATTGGATTATAGTAAAAATGGGTGTGAATTGAGCAGAGCTCTGTCCTTTCTGTATACAGAGGTTTACAAGGCACCCAAGTCGCTCAACATTAAGCTTTCATATTTGAGGCACCTAGGCCAAAATTGGCGAGATCCCTGATAGGATATCAGTTCTTTAGTAAGCTGGAATCTGTGTGCATAGCACACCTGGTTGATAGCAAAGGAGAACATATCGTTGTGTAATTACTGTTTTAATATGGTACATTACTGACACCAGACCAATAATTTAGAAACTATTGAAGGTCTTTTGCATTGAACAATGGAGGATCCATTATATTCATCTTACATCATTATAAAAATAAGACTAATTGGCATTTTGTGCTTAACACTACATAACATCTCAAGGAAACCCTACCACAATAATGTAATTAAGATATATTGGAGAATATATATATATATAAATGTTATTCTAAAACCTTCAATATCGTTCTAAGCCAATATTAAAAGACTACAACCAACAGAATGATGCATTTTGAATATTGCCTGAAACGAGGTGAAACACTAAATAATTTAGGAATTCCAATAACGTAACTAGTCTTTTCACAAAGACAAAGATAATTGAATGCAGAAACCAGTTTAATAACTGGCAAATTGTATTCATTTTGAAAGCAGTTATAACCTAAAATTACATATAGTACAATGAGTTCCACAGCTCAGCCTACCACATCAATATGTAAATCCGATCTGTGGATTTCGTTTGCTAGCTGAGTATTTAATTGACAATAAGTGCTGTACTGTGTCATTTCCCAGAGTCAGGATAAAGAAAATCCTCATTTACTCATTGTATTGAATCTGCTTTTGGTATGTAAATGATACTGTACAGACCCAGTACCTTTGGCTGATCAATGTTGTTTAACAGCTGTCAATGACAAGATGTAATTTTTCTTTCTTACCACACACATTCATTATCCTGCTCATTACATTAGTATGGGAGCCCTTATTGTTTTCATTTTTTGGACAATTTTGTTTAATAGTTCACTTGGCAAAGTAAAGAGTTCTGAACCTAAATGGCGATGGTCACTGTGCACATGAAGTGATTCTTTAGCACACAAATTGTTTTAAAACTGATGAGCGTTTGCTTTTCTGGCTCAGGGAATGACTGATATCACTTAAGTCATAAAGGATTGTTTTTTTATCCCTGTGTCATTTTTAATGTTGAAGAATAAATGATCTAAATCACCTCTGATAAGCCGTTATTAATTAACCACACATCTAAATGACAAAATGTGCATTTGGTGCCTTATTGACTTTTGTATGTGTATAGGGATTTCTAAAAAAAAAAAAAATACACAAAGGACACATGATTTTAACCAAATAACATTGTAATCTTGTTAACACTGAATCATTTAAAAACACGATAAAAACAGATACATGAAATATATAGTTGTTTTATTTGGGCCTTAGGAGTAGTAGATTTCTAGAACACCAAGAATTGTTGTTTTAGATCAAGCTCTAATAGAAGGGATAAAAAAACCCAAGTGTTAATGGCAGCAAAGAAGCTGAGGATTCTGCATATACCTGCTTAAACCAAGGTTGTTCAATGTTGTTTGTTGGGTCACCTGTGATTAAATAGGGATATCTCAGCACTCCCCTTAATTAACAGAGGACAGGACCTCCGTCAAGAACAATCCATGGGAAACTGAAACTAATAACAGATTGAGAATTCTACATCACCAATGATATATTTATATTATAGGTAACCCTAGTTATTCGGAAGCCGTCATGTCCTCAATTAAATACATAACCATGACTATGTAGGCGTGCTCCAGATAGTTATCTGGAGTGAGCAAATATGGTGGACCATGTTCAAAAAAGATGAAATACGGGCAAAACCAAAGATTCAATTAAGATATTTTGATCCTGGTTTGATCTTGAGCTCTGTGATACGGGAATTGTGCCCTACATCTCTGGCTATCAGGTAGGGCTGTAGTGTGACTGTGTTCCTATTTGCAGGAATGTATGCTGAATGACTGTATAGTCTGTTTTCTGCTTTGTGTTTATGGAATAATGGTAAGCAATCACATGACAATCAACAGTTGAGTGGAAGCTTAGTTCTTAATCCACAGCTAAGCAAGGTAATAAAGAAGACATTACACGCAGCACCTCTAGTAGTTCAGGTTCAGATAACCTGGTTGTCAACAAAAGCACTAGACAAATGTCAGGGGAGGCTAAGTACCTGTCTAAAATGAGAATACTAGAAAAATAACAATTTCAGATGGAAATCACCGAGTTATGGTGAGAACCAAAATATATGCCTTTTTTGTAACTACATTCACATTGTGTGCAAATGATACATTTTATGCTATCATCATCATCAAAGCCTACATCATACCAAACATGAAACGCCTCAAGTTGCATCCCCCCACCTTGGACACATTGTTATGTACAATGCTTCAGTATATTGAGTAATACATGTTATAAAATTATTTTAAAACAATGACGTGTCCACTCCTCTCATTTTAAATCTAAGATGTCTGCAATATGCGATTTTCAAAAAAGACAACATAATTACTGTTTACTGAGTGCTAAAGCCTTGATTTCACTGTGTACTCAAATTTTCTTATTGAAAAAAACAAAAAACAGAGAAGTTTATGATTTATTTCCCTTGTAATTCAAAAGGCTTTCAGTGGTACATAACAGGGTTACCTTTGAGGAATTACTAGGCACCATACATTTATGGCATTACTGGTTCAGGCAGGTGAAATCTTGCATGCTAAAAACTGATCAGGTTGTCATGAAAGAGTAATTCTCAATGTTTTTAAATGTGTTAATTAAGTGAAAACAAGCCTTTGCACTGACACACACTAAATAATACAGTGTCTGTCGACTGAGCTGAACAGATGTCTTCACAAGGAGCAAGATTAGTTAGTCCTGTTGTTTTCGCAGCCTATGTATGTGTGTGTATATATATATATATATATATATATATATATAAATTTATATAATATATATACGGTATATAATTTATATATATATAATATATGTGTATATGTGTATATATTGATTATATTTCAGCAAGCAATTTGTCAGGAACATAAAAAGGTAGATAGAAGTAATGTAATCAAATTACACACAAAAGAAAGAGCTCTCCTTTAGGACTGAACCGTTTTTTTGTATTTAATTGTAGGTGATGACCAACAGTTAATTGCACAGCTGTACTGACCTCCCACCATTATTGAATAGATTTTAGTAATTACAGGAATAAGGCAAGACATGCACCGCTAATTTAATCTATCAGACGTTTTCAAAAGGGTTATGTCAACTATTACAACAGTGTCTTTATATGCACATGATCAGATCTGAATAACTGAACCATTCTGCATTACAAAGCCAACCATAATGTCATTCACTACATCCTTAGGCCACATCTCTGCTCTTGGATCACCCGTCTTACTCTCTCCTTTAATTGGTTTCAAAATGCTGCCTATTTCTGAAACAAAAATACAAAAGAGATATTTCCAGCACTCGAATAATGTAAACAGACTGGACTGTGTAACAATACATAAAAAAGAAGTTTGTTACATCCTTGTTAAAAGCACAGCTACATATAATGCCAAGCATTACAATCTGACGCCTTGTGACCTTAAAAGGACTTAATCATAGACTAACAGCACCAAAGCAATAGTAATACATAATGAGATATACCGGTATTAATGAAAAACAGAGAACAAGTAAGCAATCACAACTCATGTGGTCAATGAAAGCAGAATAAATCTGCTGAAACTAAGGAAAGCCAGTTAGTTAACCCATGGAGAAACAGAGTTCTCAGGCCGCCATCATACATACATCTGGTTATAGTAGAAATCCCTTAGGTAAAAAAGCAAGGGAGTTTTTGTCCTTCCAAAATGTAAAGCAAACACTATATATGTCGCACCTAATCAGTACAATAAAGGTAAAATTGTAAGAAATATTTTTTCATTCAGCACAGTGCTGTATACAGTAATTAGCACTGACAAAGCTTGGTTTTATCTAATTTTTGCTTATACACTTCTTTTATCTGCAGACCTGGGCGCTGCCATTGTTGTCAGTCACGTGATAATTTGGTTGAATCTCTCTGCTCAAACACCACAGTGAGCTTTTTTTATGGCAATGGTAATAAAGTCCATTACCTCATAGACTTTCATTAGTCAGTGTATCTGGCTGAGTGATTAACAATGAGCCACAGTATTATTTACCACAGGTAGTGGAAATTTCAGCAGCCTGACAACATTATGGAAAAACTAGAGCAGTTTTGAAAAAACAAACAATACAATATTTAGAAGACTTATTTTTGACTTGATGCGAATAATACAAATGATTGGAGTTCCCCTTTGTTATGGAGTTATTATGCAAATACTGTCACTGTTTGTTTATGGTAATATTGCATTGCCTTGTACTTCCTGTTCCAACCTCTGACCTGGATGTAGTTATACAGTTCAGCATGATTCCTCAAACCAACAGCTTACTGTGTCTTGATTTCTTTACATGAAACACCCTTTAAGCTATTTAATCTTAGCAAATCTGTAATTTTATTTTTTTGCCTAAAGGTTAAGTCACAGAACTTTTTAAGAAGCTTTCTTGGTTTCTACTGCAACAACCTTTTGTTACATGCCAATCCAACAATGCTATGAATTATATTTCTAATGCTGCATTTAGTTGCAAAAGAAGTAAGTAACATTGCACCTTTAAAATAGAAAAGTCTGAATTGCATCATAAGTAATGCTAAAAAAGAAGCTAAAAATGCAATGCTTCTCCATACTGTTAACACAATTAGAAGTCACTTGTGACCAATAGAGTCGCTCGTACGGACCTTGAAACGGGAAGACCGTGGTCTGCTCAGGCCAAGTTCCGCCATCGGCACTTTAACTCCTGATGGGGAGCTTGGCCTGTCTGCCCGCTCCAAGAGTTAAATGTCTTTAACTCCTGACCGCGAATCTACGGATTTCGGCTCCCATTATCTAAGCAGCATTGCAGGAGTTAACGGGAGCGGAAATCCGTAGGTTCGCCGTCAGGGCCATAAGAACGACTTTATTGGTCACCGGCAGGGGCCTCCATGTGGTTGTTTCTGTTAGAACTTTTTATAAAACACTTTTGGAAGCCATTGCAAATGTGGAGGCTTTATTTTTGTTCTGATTGATGGTGTTGATGGTAGCATTGTATACCTTTCTACAGTTGATTTGAAGCCCAGTGATGTAGCGCCTTGAAGTCTGTTTACACATACAAGTGGTACCCATGTTTTAACAGAGCGTTAATGAGATCTCACACAATCTTTCAAGTAGTCTGTGTTCCTTTCACACATCTTATATCAATTACACCATACCTTGCAGGTTTACTAGGCATGTACTGCCAAAAAGCACCAGAGATTCATCTATACTGGTATTTTGAAAATGAGTTTAAACTTTGGCAAATGTTGCCAGGGTATCAATCAGTGGCCTTACTTAATGCAGTCTGTTGTGGAGAATCTCTGATCAGATCAACTGCGTTATCATTAATAAAGAGAAAAAGAGGGTACAAATCATCTCAAATTGCCAGGTTGACCATAATACTGTTTTGCATATAAATTAGTTTGCATGATCATGTCCTGCAGAACATCATATGTAATTAACAACTGGAAGAAATCTAGCATACCAAAACTGGTAGTGTCAACCAGAGGGATTGATGTACTGGTACAAAGTCAGCATTTTAGATACATTACCACCAAGAGGTCTACTGGGGTTGACACAGTAGGTTATAGAAATGTGTGAGTAACAACTTGACTCACATTCCAAATTTAATGGAAAATAGTAAGATGCAGAGTTGCTGTCAGAACATACTTATCATTTTCTGAGTCTGAATCACAATTGGATGGCATGTGGTAGTCATAAATTCCTCTACACTGTTAGCCCTCTTAGTCATTTTCACTAATAATTGAAAACCCACAATTTAAAAAAAAATACTATCAAGTAAACAACTAAACTAACCAGCAATTTAAAACAATCCCAATGTATTTTCAGCCTCAATTACCATGTTTCTGTTACTTTGATTTCTTTATGCAAACATATTAGTTACAAGTGGGCAGGGCTAATGTAAAGACCTCTCCATTGAATTGTACATTAACAGAAATGTACAAAGAACAAGGAGTCATCATCTGAGACTCGAATAGTGTTGATTTCATACACAAAGAAGGAATTATTTACAGTAAGTGCAATAAAGGTATGGAATTCACTGCCCAGAGAGGTGGTGCTATGAAATGCAATGGATGCCTGGCTATTTTTAGAAAAGCAAAACTTACAGGGCTATAAATAATAGAATAAACATTAATATTTTATAGCATTTTGATCTAATGGGAAATCTGGTTGCCTTTTTGGAGTCAAAGATGTTTTCCCCTAAGTGACCAAACCTGAAAAATAGCTTAATTTGGATTTTTTGCCTTCTTTTGGTTTAAAAGCAAGAAGTATAGGTAGGAAGATTGAATATGATGGATTTAGGTCTTTTTAACCTGGATTACTATGTTAATATGTTGTCCTAATCACAGTACTGAAAAATAACACTGGCACGAGCAGGTCCCCAAGACTTGGATCTGGGCTGGGGCTGTCCTCGGTTCATTCTATATCTGTCTCATCCACTTTTAAGGCTCATCACATATAGATTAAGTACTTTTATTAAAATATGCACAGAAATTAAATGAGAGCAAATGGGCACATGGCACAGGAAGTGTTGAATGCTGTGCTTTCTTCTTGACAACCAGTGTGCACTTTGCACCAAAACTGTTCCTTTATTGAAATTGTCCATAGATTATCCTTTTATGGCCAAACCAAAGAATCATTTAGTGATAAAAAAAATGTTGCATAGAAAACAGATTAGTGATTTCCATTGCTAGCTCAATCACATAGCACCCAAATGCTACAAATTCAAACTTAAATTTTTTCAAATTTGATTGACATTTCTTTTTGGTAAATTTCCAGCAGAGGAGTACATGTTGAGCTGCTTGGTTAGACTAAAATATAACTGTTTTGTGAACTGAGGGATGGAAAAAGAGTAAAGTGAAAGATGTCTACTGGAACGGGCAACCAAGAAAGAAATACATTTAAAAAAGTACTCAGAAAGCAATACACAGCTTGAATTATTTTCCTGGAGCTTAAGGCTAGATCTTGATTTATTCGGTTTTGCTTAATAAAGTGTTGGTCAGTTTGATGTGATTCTAATGTCTCTTGCCTTCTGCAGCTGGTCATGATAAATCCTTCTTTCTCTAAATGCCCAGTGCAGTACACTAATCCCTGATCCCAACTGTCATTTAGTTGTTTGGGGGCATTAGCGTTAGGATTCTAAGATATGAAATATGAAATACAACCAAATATACATTAAGTTAAATGAAGACACTTTTCGTTCTTTATTTAGAAAACATTGCTTACTATGAATATATATATATATATATATATATATATATATATATATATAAAATTAGTTTATCCACACTGTACATCCCCCACCCAACCCTCTAAACACCAGAATATTCCTCTAAACAAAGTATACATACACTTCCAGACACTAACACACCCAGACATTCACACTAACACCCAGACATTCACACTAACACCCAGAAACTTACATTACCACAACTAAGCACTAACATACCTAGGTAAGGACACGTTTACATGCACAGGGAAACATACTAACATACTCAAAGACACACATTCACACACTAAAATACCCCACATACTCACAAACACACTTTTACTAACATACGCTGACGCACTTACTAAAATTCCAAAATCCATACCAATTTACCCATGTTCACACACTAAAATACCCCCCCCCACACACTAACATACCCAGGCACTAACACATATATACCTAGACAAAGACACATGTTCACACACCAACATCCCCCGAAACACACACTAACATACCCAAAAACACATGTTCACACACTAACATAACTAGCCACAACGTTCACTAAAATACCTTGAAACATACTTTCACTAACATACCTATATGCAGACACACACTCAAATCCCCCCCACACACATTTATATACCCAGGCACTCACACTAACATACCCAGACAAAGACATATGTTCACACACTAACCTACCCAGACACACACGTACTAACGTACCCAAAGGCACATACCCAGGCTTACCCAAAGACACATGTTCACACAATGACATACTTCACCAGGAGGGTCAAATACAGAGAGTTCCCAGGTATGTGCCTAATTAACACAAAGTTAGTGCATATGTCTACGGCAACTTGCTTCTACTCTCTTTGGAGTTTTACCTGTAGCCACGATCTAAATACGAAATTGTTTTAAACGAAAAGCAATTAAGGGCTAACGGGTACCAAAGGTAGAAAGGATAAGGATTGAATAGTGCTAAATAGAGAGGAAAACAAAAAAGAATACAGATGGGGTGAATAGTTTTGATCCTGGCCGTGCCTCCCACCCATTCTTATGCATTTATAAGAAATGTTTTAATAAAATCTACAGTTATGTTCAAATGTTTGCATACCCTGGCAGAAATTGTGAAATGTTGACATTGGTTTCGAAAATATCATGGAAAAAAATGTATTTTATGTAAGGATAATGATCATATGAAGCCATGTATTATCACATTTTAAAATCATAATGATAACATATATCACCCAAATGGCCCTGATCGAAAGGTTACATACCTTTGAATTTTTGGCCTTGTTACAGACACACAAAATACATTGGTTAAAATGACAACTAAAGGTTAATTTGCCACACCTGTGGCTTTTTATATAGTAATTAGTGTCTGTGTATAAATAGTCAATGACTTGTATGTTAGCTCTCACGTGAATGCACTGAGCAGGCTAGATACTGAGCCATGGGGAGCAGAAAAGAACTGTCAAAAGACCTGCGTAATAAGGTAATGGAACTTTGTAAAGATGAAAAAGGATATAAAAATATAAAAACGTGTATTTCTAAACTCAGGACAAATAGTAGAATCTATTTAGCTGGTCTTTTTACTTGCTTTTGTCGGTGAGTAAAAGATTTTTCAAATAAAAGTCATAAAAGGTGTTTTTTTCATATTTCCACCATTTTTTTATTTTATTTATAGTAAATATGATGATATGATCAAAATGGTATCTAAAGAAAGCCCATCTTGTCCTGAAAAAAACAATATATAACTTGTGTGGGTGCACTAAATGGGAGAGGAGAAAATTACAGCTGAACACAAGCACCACAAAAGTTTTAAAACAGCCTTTGTCCCAAAGGGTACAAAAAGAAAACATAAACCCGGTCCTTAAGGGGTTAATTTATTCTTTGTTGCCTTTTTATGTTTTATGATTGTGCCATTCTGTTATAACCTACAGTTAAATATGAATCCCATAACAAATAAAAGAAATGTGTTTTGCCTGCTCACTCATGTTTTCTTTAACCCCTTAATGACAATTGCCGGTCCTGGCATGGCACGGAAAAGCATGTGCTTTACGACAATTGACGTGCCAGGACCGGCACGTCTTTAAACGGGTGCAGAAAGCGATCTACTATCGCTTTCTGCACCCAAAAAGCGTTGCTGAATGCCTCGACCTCGAGGCATTCAGCAACGCCGCGATCGGCACGAAGGGGCCATCTCTGGCCCCTCCACGGGGCGTCAACATCCGCCATACTTTGTATGGCGGCGGACGCCCGTTTTAAAAGCGTTTAGGAGGCGATCGACGATCGCCTCCTAAACTTAAATGGTGTCGCTGGAATGCCTCGATCAGGAGGCATCCAGCAACACCAAACACTAACCTTTTGATGGGCT
This sequence comes from Spea bombifrons, assembly GCF_027358695.1. Classification (NCBI taxonomy): domain Eukaryota; kingdom Metazoa; phylum Chordata; class Amphibia; order Anura; family Pelobatidae; genus Spea; species Spea bombifrons. The sequence goes on from NC_071091.1 coordinate 39,110,484, forward strand.
GTGACCGCTCCGGAGAGCGTACACAAAAAGAGAGGTTGGAATGCAGCACTCAGCAGTGAAATGGTGCACGAGCCAGGGTACCACCAAGTCCCTCAATAAATCCAAAATAAAGAAGCAGAGGCTCAGCACTTCAAATAATAAGGTGAGTTTATTTCACACAGGCAACGTTTCGACGCACAGGTCTTTCTCAAGCCTCCGGAGAGCGGTCACAGCCGCAGCTGCCGGCAATCTTCGCCATCAAGGAAGATGGCCGCCGTCCTGTAACAGGAACCACAAATTTTAAAAGTTCGCTAGATGGTCCAGACCATCTAGAGAACTTTGGCTCCACTTGCAGGTTGAATACAGGTACTGCATTCACCATGCAAGTCAATGGAGCCCAGCTTTCTAATCACAGTGTGATTAGTAAAAATAAATTAAAAAATAAAATAAAATTAATAATAATTAGAAAAAAATAGTAAAAAAACAGTAAAATGTAAAAATCATTTCCCACTGATGTCACTATCAGGGGAACCTCCAAGTTGAAAAAAAATGTTAAAATTTTTTAAAAAAAAAATAATAAAAAAAAAAAATATATATATATAAAAAATATATTTTTGTGAGCAAGTCCTAAAATTAGCATATTAGCTTAAAACAATTCTCGCATGGAAAGAGTTAAAATACTGGCATATTAAATGCCCGTGGGGTGTCTACTTTTAAAAAATGTATGATTTGATGGGGTAAATTGAATGGGCCAGGTTCAACAACGTCCCAATTAACACGGGGGGAAGGATGGCCACACATCTAATTTCCAATTAGAAAAATGCACACGTACCAAATGTGGCCTTTTAGTTCCCCCAAAAAATGACACACCCATGCATGTGGGGTATCACTGCACTCAGGAGATGTTGCTGAACACATTATGGGGTGTCGTGTGACAGCGGCATATACCAGGAGCTGTAAATTCATACATAAAGTAGGTGTGTGTGTGAAAATACACACACAAAAATATTACTGCAAACTTTGAAAAAATGCTGGTGGTAAAATGTGTGCATGCAAAGAGTTAAAATACCAGCATTTAAAATACCCTGTGGTGTCTAGTTTTGAAAAATATATGGTTTTGTTGGGCACACTGAAATGGCCTGGCTCAAAGATGTACCAAATAGGGCATGGGCAGTGGATCCCAAATGCCAAAGTTCAACATTGAAAAAAGCGCATGCCCCAAATGTGGCTCTTTTGCCCCAAAACAGCCAGGCAAAATCATTCATGTGAGGTATCGCTGTACTCAGGAGATGTTGCTGAACACATATTGGGGTGTTTTGTGATAGTGACATATACGAGAACATTTTAATTCATACCTGAATTAAAATGTGTGTGGAAAACCAAATGCAAACAAATGACTACCACAAAGTTTGACAAAGACTGGTGGTAGATATGGTGCATGGAAAGAGTTAAAATACTAGCATTTGAAATACCCTGGGGTGTCTAGTTTTCAAAAATATATGGGTTTATTGGGCACACTGAAATGGCCCGGCTCAAAGATGTACCAAATAGGGCATGGGCAGTGGATCCCCAAATGCAAAAGTTCAACATTGAAAAATGCGCATGCCCCAAATGTGGCCCTTTTGCCCCCAAACAGCCAGGCAAAATCATTCATGTGGGGTATCGCTGCGCTCAGGAGATGTTGCTGAACACATATTGGGGTGTTTTGTGATAGTGACATAAACGAGAACATTTTAATTCATACCTGAAGTAAAATGTGTATGACAAAACAAATGCAAAAAAATGACTACCATAAAGTTTGACAAAGACTGGTGGTAGATATGGTGCATGGAAAGAGTTAAAATACTAGCATTTGGAATACCCTGGGCTGTCTAGTTTTCAAAAATATATGACTTGATGGGGTAAATTGCATTGGCCGGGTTCAAAGATACCCGAAATGGCACAAGGGGGGAAGAATTACCAGATTTGGAAAAAATGGCTTTGAAATAGCAAAACGCTACCTGTACTTATTGCCCCATAATGGGTAGAAAAAAGCAAAAAAACATAAAAACATTGGGTATTTCTAAACTCAGGACAAATAGTAGAATCTATTTAGCAGGTTTTTTCATTACCTTTTATAGATGAGTAAAAGATTTTTCAACTAAAAGTTAGAAACAGTCATTTTTTTCTAAATTTTTCACCATATTTTATAATTTTTTTAATAGTAAATAATATGATACAATCAAAACAATGTCATCTAAAGAAAGCCCTTCTTGTCCTGAAAAAAACAATATCTAATGTGTGTGGGTTCAGTAAACGGGAAAGAAGAAAATTACAGCTAAACACAAGCAGCGCAGAAATGTTAAAAAGGCCATTGTCACAAAGGGTACAAAAAGTAAAATCAGCCTTTGTCTCGAAGGGGTTAAAAATGGTACTTATATTACCAATTCTCCAATATTACCAACGCAAACTTTTGATCACAATTGTACCTGGCCCAATTGCCATACAGGCATACAGAAAGGTCTACAGAAAATTCCTGGAAACTCAAAAACAAAGGCATGTCTAGTACTTACCATATTAGTATCCTACAATGTATGGTATGATCAAAATCATAATTAGCTGTATTTTCCAGGGTGTTTATTGTACTTATTTGCAGTGTTCGGAGTAGATCATACAACAGAGATGGGTCAGTTTTGTCAGATGAACATAATGTGCATTTCACATTTCAGAGAGAGATGGCCTTGTTTTCATTGCTCCTTCCTAGTAAACAAGAGCCTTCACAATCTGTTTGTCGGGTGTAGACTGCTGGAATTTGGAAAGCAAAACTGAGGAACCGGCCAAATTATAAAGTACATACAAAAAATTAGATGATAAAATAAGATTCTGTGAAAGAACGGATTTAATCGATTCAGTTTACCACTGCCAAAACAATGCTGCTGTACATCCAAGTGTAATACTAAAATACAGATCTTCCTAAATAAACATAACTCACCTTGTATAAACAGTGCAGTTGTCTGTAAACGTATTACTGTAACTACAGGGGTGAGAAATATTTTTACATCTTAATAAAAAAGGACACACATACGGTACATTTTACATGTTGCTGACTAATGGCAATACCTGGGAATGCTGGGTGAGCTCTGCTTCTCTGGTTCTCCGGGTCAAGATCCGAATCCTCCGGGTCACGGGAGCGGGGTCTTGACACGCCCTGCTCTCCCCCCATTTTTGCTTTAAATGGGGGTATCTCCAACTGCCATCAGCGGGACCGCCCACCGATGTCAAAGGGACCACCCACCAATGTCACAGGACCACCCACCGACGTCAGTGTACAGTCCTGGCTGAGACCTGCAAGGGAAGGCTCTGGTTTGCCGGAGCCCACAAGTTCCCAGGTATGCTAAGGGCAGGAGCATTTTTGTTATTTTACCTTACGTAATAGGCTGGTACTGCGCCCACTCACGGCAGTCCTGCAGGACAGGGGAATTTGCTATAGATGGGTGTTCCCCTTCCAGCTCATTATCACTGGGAGCACTGCACACATTATCAGGAGGCATCAGGGCATATCGGCTGTAACGGGAGCCCTCAGGATTCTTCCGCTGAGGGTGGATGACTGGTTGTCACCTACGTTTGTTCTTGGAGATGGCCCCCGTGAAGCACCACTGCCGAAACGTTCACTTCCCATGCAGGACACCACTGAGATTGAAAGACACCCTCCCGCGTATACGCGGAGAACAGAAGACACTTCCACTAACAGTCCTTAACACCTCATATACCTTGTCAAAGCCTGGCATTCCTTGCAGTAGCTCCTTTAACTAATAATAATAATTTTTTTTTTGCATCTTACGTATACGTTGAATATTCTTGAAATGCACACTTCACGCAGTTAGGTTCTCGAACACCTTTCATTATGGTTAATGTTATGTTTTTGATGGAAGTCTGGTTTGTTCCTCACTGATGCTGAGGTGGGGGATGAAGGTTAAATTTTTTTTTTGGGAGGGGGGGCATATCTTGCACAATAATTGCATTTGTTTTACATGCACACTTCATGATGTTTATAAGAATCTGTAATTGCTGATATACTGACCTATACCTTTTTTGATGTTTTTCGCTCCGTTGTTCTCTAGCAATTAAAGCGACTCTAAATGTAGGGGCACAGCTATCCTGTTTTCACTTCACACCCCTTTTCTCCTCACGGCAGTTAAGGTTGACCCTGATGGCAGGTTTACTTTTGATAAGGGAACTATTCATGATCAGATGAATACCTTTGCCTCTGTTTACCTTCCTAATAGGGGACAATGTGCTGCCTTATTTCGGACACTACTATGGAGTTTAAGCTATCCTTATCTTGGTAGGTGACTTTAACCTCCCATTGGATACCCGGTTGAACACCACCTTAGGGACCTCCCACACTCCAGCCTCTCTAATTAGACAATTCAACTCTGTCCTGCATAAACACAGGCTTGTGGACTGTTGGAGGGTCGCTCACCCAGACGGGAGGGATTACACTATCACCTAGAATTGTTAGAGAGCTGCGTCATTGGGGTATCGGGGGTTTCGGATCACTCCCCAGTCTCTCTGGGACTTCATGGTGGCCTAACGAATCATTGCTATCAGACACTGTTACCATTGAGTAGGTGGACAATCTGTTTGAACATTTTTTTCCTGGAGAATGCTGACTCAGAAGTCGGCTTAGCACCCACATGGGAAGCCCATAAGTCCACTATACGGGGGATCTTTATTAGTAAGGCTTCGCACCTCAAACGGCTACGAACTAGTGAGTTCTCTGACCTTTCCCAACGCATAGCTACGCTGGAGTCCAGACATAAGGACTCAGGTGATGAGCACACTTACTTAGAGTTAGTGGCGCTCAGGCGATTATTTTACGAGCATAGTCCCGGGGTCTGTCCCGGGCTCTGCAGCCTAAACAACAGACGTTTTACATTAGTAAAATTAAGACTCCTGGGGGATCGATCTCGTGTTCTCCCTCAGACATCTCTGAGTCTTTTTGCCAGTATTATCGTTCCCTGTATGCCTTGCAGGGGCCTGGCACAGGCGAGCCTAGATGCAACCAAATTTGGGAATACCTGGAATTGCGTTTGCTGTCATAGTCCGAGGTCCTTGAATAACAGATCACAGTAGAAGAAGTCTTGGCCGAAATGAAATCCAGGGCGGCTGGGAAAGCCCCAGGTCCTGATGGCTTACCCCGGAGATATAACAGGGTATTTCGGCACCGTTTACAAACACCCTTGATGTCTCTGCTAAACGCCATCAGGTAGGGAGATTGGTTTCACCCACGTTCACGAATGGCAACAATCTGTTGCCTAAAGAGGGCAAGGAACCCTTGTTGTGCCAGAGTTACAGGCCCATTTCCCTACTAAATACAGACAAAATATTCACAAAGGTCCTGTAGGCCAGGCTCCAACGGGTATTGGTCCATCTGGTACACCCAGATCAAACAGGGTTCATTGAGGGGAGGGAGCGGCGGGTCTAGGATGTACAGAGCTTTAAACACTATTTACACCCCCAAGGTGACTGGCCAGAGGATCCTTCTCCTATCCACCAACGCTGAGAAAGCGTTTGACAGGGTGGACTGGGACTGGTGTTCTAGACTCTCAGTGCTATAGGTTTTGGTCCGTTTTGGCTTAATTGGATCTCGAGACTCCTTGTATTCCTCCCCTCTGCATGCATTCGCTTAAATGTGGCCTTATCACTTTTCCTATACGCAATGGGACGCGTCAGGGGTGCTTCTCTTGCCCTTCCTGTTTGCTCTTTTGTTGTGGTCGGCAGTTCAAAGTGTCTCATTGCGCTGATGACTTGCTGTTCACGGTGTTACAACCCACTATATCTCTTCCTAATATCCATAAGAAGTTGTGCACCTGTGGAGATGTATCTAATTTTAAAATCAATGTTGGAAGCCCTAGACATGTCCATATCCCCAAGGGATGCAACGGCAGACCGGAACTCATTTCCTTATAGATGGTGTCACAAGAGTGTGAAGTACTTAGTGGTTTGTGTTCTGAGAAATGCATCTGCGATCTTTCAGGAAAATTTCCCTAGGTTATTGAATCAACTGCGGGACAATCTGCTGAATGAATGTCCTTCCAAGGATGTTATATCTTTTTCAGACATTACCGATTACCGTCCCGAGGGTATACTTTAGAGCAATTCGCAGCCTGGTGAGCCGGTTTGTGTGGAGGAGGAAGAGTCCCAGGCTCAGATATGCCTTGCTGATCAGCCCAAAGGACAAAGGCGGCCTGGCTCTGCCTGATTTCCACGGCTATTATCGTGCCGCTCATCTGCAGTGCATCTTTGAATGGTATTACCACTCTTCCTCCAAGCTGTGTATCTATATGGAAACAGCTATGACTCCGTTCACCTTAAAAACAAGCATAATGCTTCGCCATGGAGCCTTCCGGGTGTCGGTTTGTCCCAGTCCTTGTAAGAGCCTCTTTAGGGGTGTGGCATCAGAGGAAGGTTGGAGGAACTCTTGTCCTTCCCCTTCCCTCTGACACCTATAGAAGATAACCTAGATTTCCTACCGGGGTTGGAAGGTGGATTCCTGAGTTCTTTGGGCGTTTCCTCAGGTGCCTTGTTGTCGGAGATGGGGGGGCGCTCATCTTCTCTTTCATCAGATTGTCTCTGGGGTCACACATACTGTCCTTCAACGCTATCGTTTTCACCAACTAACACCAAAAATGTTGGTCCTCCAAGGTAAACATAACCTGGGGAGGGATCTGATAGAGTTCAAGCGACTCACACAGTTGGAGGGGATGCCTCGGAGAGGGATCTCTAGGACATACCGTTTACTAATGGTAGAAGATTCTTCTGCATCCTTGCCTTTCATGGGGAAGTGGGAGGAGGCCCTGGGTGTAACTATCTCAGATCAACAATGGGAAAAAATTTACATTACAGCACATCAGTGTTCCATCACTTCTAAAATCCAGGAGAGCGCTTACAAAGTGTTAACCATGTGGTACAGGACTCCAGAGTCCGTATGCAGGATCTTTCCGGGGAGTAATCCGATCTGCTGGAGATGCAATGAGGAACGGGGGTCGTACATGCACATATGGTGGAGTTGCTGGGCTGGGGTTTTTTGCTTTGTAGAGGGAGTAACAGGGCTGATTCTCCAGTTTTCTCCGGACAGTGGCAGAACTACCGTCAGGGGGGCCCAAGGGGTGCCGAGCGGTTGCTGAAAACGACCGCTCGGCAACTCTTGGGCCCCCCTGACTGACAGAAATCCAGGATGCCTCTGCACCCCGCTGCTGCCGCTGCTGCCGCCGCCGCCTGCCTCAGCGCTGCCCAGAGTACAGTGTTGGGAGCGTGAGGCGTTTGTCTCGGGTGCCGGCGCTTCACACTGAGCGCCGGCATATGACGTCATATGCCGGCGTTCAGCAGTGAAGCGCCGGCACCCGAGACAAATGCCTTACGCTCCCAACACAGGTGTTAACGGTAAGTGACCAACAAAGGGGGGGTAGGGAGGGAGTGGGTAGATTGTGAGAAGGGGGGGTAGATCGTGAGAAGGGGGGATAGGGAGGGAGAGGGTAGATTTTGAGAAGGGGGGTAGGGAGGGAGAGGGTAGATTGTGAGAAGGGGTAGGGAGGGAGAGGGTAGATTGTGAGAAGGGGGAGGGAGAGGGGAGATTGTGAGAAGGGGGAGGGAGAGGGGAGATTGTGAGAAGGGGGGTAGGGAGGGAGAGGGGAGACTGTGAGAAGGGTGTAGGGAGGGAGAGGGGAGACTGTGAGAAGGGGGTAGGGAGGGAGAGGGAGATCGTGAGAAAGGGATAGATGGGTGGGGGGGCCCTGAGGTTTCTAGTTACGCCCCTGTCTCCGGATGTTGGGCTACTCCTTAATTTACATAGATCCTTAGCATCCATGAAACGTTCTGTCATCAGGCATGCCCGTTGTTTGATCCCTATGTTTTGGAAGCGCAAAGAGGCTCCCACCCTCCACCACTGGGTGTCCAAGTTTGAGGAGATTAGAGTTATGGAAGAACTGATTCGCTTGGCTTCTGATAGGATGGAGGCTTAAGAAAAACTGTCGGTGCGCTAAGCTAGTCACAGGCTCAAATAATACAAATGTGTAATACGAGGCCTACCAAACAGGTGTAAGCATGCTGCAAGAAACAGTGTATTGGCTGTACAATGTATACAAGAAACAAAAACTGTCTGCGCTTCTTACCCTAATAAAGTTGGCAACAAATATATAAACATAATATAAATGAGAGGTTTTGGTTATATGAATTGGCCAAAGTAGGTTCTCACCCTATTGAGAGTGTGCCTTGACGTGGCGGGTGAGCTTAATTATGCTTTGGCCAATTCATAGGGATATGTGGGTTACACATATAGTGCCATATAGTGGGTTAAAAGGCATTTCTGGAGGCAGAGTGGCATTAAGGGGGTTAAAAGGCATATCATTGGGCACTCTGCCTCCAGAAAAGCCTTATGCCCCCCCATATAACATAGCATTTGCTCTGAAAAAAACCTTGTCTTATAATCAAGCAAGCACAGTACAATTTTATTAACACGACATTAGAATAGAAGCGTAATTCCTAGTACTGTTACATAGCCAAACCCCTCCCATATAAAATATTTAATCATGTGCTTTTTTGTCTTCAAAATCAGGTGCTAATAGACATAACTGCCATCTTTCTAGCTCCGACTACCCAGAGCCCTCTTTTGCAGGATGTGGGTAGGAGGTCCCTCTGACGTCAGCGGGTGGTCCTGTTGCCGTCACAGAGTTGTCCCACTGATGTCAGTGGGTGGTCCTGCTAACATCAGTGGGGGTAGCGGTAACATTGTGGGACACGCTATTGTTGGAGGGGAAGTGGGCGAGGAGTGATGTGTGCCGCTCCCGTAACCTGGAGTTTCCTTGTAGTAATGTGAAGAGCCAGAGAAGCGATGCTTCACTCGGAGTATGCAGGTATGCTTATGGATGTCACCATAAAAACATAAAGAGCTACTTAAAAGTGTGTTGATTTTATGTGAATAAAACCCAAGGGGAAATAAAACAATGTATCTGTCAAGAATGTATTCTTTCAAAGTACTTACCTTATGTGTTCCTTACCTCCTCCGTAGTCCAGGGTTTCCATCAGTGATTGGCTGTTTTTAGTAATTGGCACCGCATTCTGTGCATGTACACTGTTCAACTAATATTAAACAATGAAATAGTCTAAGAGTAATAAAGTAGATCTCTTCCATTTCACAGTCATAGAAGTACTGCTTGATTTGTTCCATGGCAGAGTATCTAATCAGAGCACTGTCTGTAGTCTTACACAATTTTATTCAAAGAATATTCAATACTTATAGTGGAATTCAGAGGCGTGTATATTTCCGTGTGAGTGTTATTTTTTTACTTCTACTATACAGATAACCACACAATATATGGTGCACATTAGTACAGATTGTCAGAACAACTCGAAATCACTGTCATCAACTTGTATGCCCTTTGTACAACATCACTCAACTTTCTGTCCTAAACACTGTGAAGGGTTGAAGCTTTTTGCAGTAAACAGGCTAAAACAAAAAAGCTTTTTTGGAGCATTCGGTTTTCTGCTTCAGTGCACATCTTAGTCAAACTGCCTGGCTGTGCCGTGCCCACGTCACTGTGTGCCCTCGATTTGAGCAGCACAAGAGACTGGATGCATTATATAAGCACATTAGGACCCGAAGGACACACAACTCATTTTCTTTTGTGAAGGAACTTAACTAAAAACCCTTTTAAAGGCTATTATGATTTCTCATTGGAACAAAGACATGCAGGCTTTCAAAAGTAGGTTGAAGATAAATATAATGACAAGACAATCCTGTACACTAGCAAGTTACAGCTGATTATACTTGAATTGTACATTACCATGAAATGGACAGAGATGTAATACTACACGTTGTAGTATTTGCACGGCATACATTAACAATACAAAGAAAATTAGGCTTGATTAGCTTGATATGATCAATTGATCTAACCAGTATCTATATGTGTATGCCTAAGTGCGTGACTAAAAGCTAATCCTACTCAGAAGGCGAGCTTTTCTGGCAAGAAAGGCCACCCCTATGTAATGCATGGTTAAGTCAGGAAGTAAAAAAATCTTGTAAAAATCTACCTCATTACCCAATGCATTATTCAGACTCAACTCAGACCATCTTGCAGAAGATTAGCTGTTGATAATGCCTAGTCATAAAAGGGAGCTTGAATGAACTCTCCTGTTGAACTCCCTTTGTTGAACAGACTCTAATGAAGTACAGATTCAATTCAGAATTGTAGGTAGAGACACACAGGTTTCAATATAAGGAATGCACGTCACTTTTATAGAAAGATGAAGATTGAGCAAAATATAACTATTTAGATTAACGGATGTCATACATTTGCAGTTGCCTGGGTATTTTTGATGTTTACCACTATATGTACATTTTGAAAACAAAAATATATCAATATTGGTTGATGCATTTGTATAATTTAAAGTTGTCCCTACCTCCTACACAGTTATGGGATCCATTAAGTACCTATAGAAGTTATTAGAAGGTCTACAATGGTGTCAAATGACCCACACCCATGTACTGATCTCTGGCTACAAACATGGCAAATAACACACAATAGTTGGAAAGGTAAGCACTAAACTTAATTTCAAAATATATATTACAATGATATAGTCTTCTATATCACGCTGTCTATATTGCATAAGATACATCCATTCTTTTTTGGGGGGGGTAATTCAAATGAATGGCATACTATTAGCAAAATATATAAATGAAAAACATGCATCAATTCGTTGCCTTACAAAAGACAATTGTATTCCTTGCTATGAAATAATGACTACTCATCACAGTAATGGTTTGTAAGTAGACATGCACTTAGAACTTTAAGGAAGGTGATAACAGTAAAGCTAAATTTACATATACTCCCACAAACGCAGTGTTCTTCAATGCACTTACATCCTGCCTACACTCTTACAATGTTCTTTTGTTTTCCACTTAAACTTTGCATACTTTACAATATGTAACGCTTTAAAAGCATGTTTTGATTGATTTCCTAATTACAGCTTTTTTTTTTTTTGCTGCATAATACTTCCATGCATGCTCACAAAAACGAATCTTCCATTGTCCGAAATACATTTCCAGCATCTTTCCTTAATTTCCTAAAAATAGAAACTATATAAGTACAAAATTACTATAGCAGCCATCAGGCCATTAAAAGCTTAAACTAGGTTCCATAATCTGTATTATTTTAGGGTTCCACATGCATCATTGATAATAAAAACAATTAAGAATGGGTGACATGGAGATCCCATCTCAGATGTTGTCTTTAACACAGAAGTAGAAGGGTTACAGGTATTAGCATAACTAAATTATTGAGACCTACCTATAAAATGTGCTTTTTTCTGTCAATTTAGTTGTTTTCAACATATATATATAGTTTAAAAGATAACCTCATGGAAGCTTAGATCTGTAGTAGTCTGTAGTCAGCATTTTATATTGCTTATTTTAACATGTAATCACTTGCGTGATTACATGGGTAATTACATGGGTTTATTTAGTGTATTAAAATGTGCAGTAAAATGTGAGATTTGAGACAGGGGAGGGCTTGCACCTTTTGGCCCTGGGGGCAAATTAAGTGAAGTGGCCCCATCGGCCCCTTGCACTGGCACACATATGTACACACATTCACATGCTTACACACTAACATAAACTCATTCATACACACTTACACACTCATGCTAAAACAGACTTCCTCACACACACTTACACTTCCACGCTAACACACAATTATACATTCATGCTCTCGCCTACAAGGCCTACACATGCAGATTCATGCTCACATACACTTACACATACAAACTCATGTTAACACATTATACATATATTCTCATTATGACATAGATACTCCCTCTCTTGCAGTATCACTCACTCCATTCCTCCCTCCATCCATCACCCTTTACCTCACCCACAGCTTTCTTTCTGGCACTCGCACGCTGTGCGAGCAGCCTCGCTTCTCAGTGTCAACCTCGCTGCGTTCCTGACTCCGTGAGCCAGTCCAAACTGTTCTCAAAGGCCCAGTCTGACCTGGATGAGCCTTTTGTGAGCAATTTTGGACTGGCCCGGGGAGCTGTCCAAAAAAAGAATAAAAGTATGGGAATAGCTTTTTACAACATTTTATAAGTGAGAACTTATTTGACCCATAGGTTTGTTGAATAGTTTGACACTGAACAAAGACCTACCAAATGAACAGCACTAACCAATAAGTTGAATTTAAACTATGCACATTTAAAGGGCCAATTCCTAGTAAACATTTTTCATGTGTACAATGGGTGTCTAGAGTATCAATGTCTTTAGGCAGTATTAACATTGTGACTGACACTCTCTTTGCTTCTTTTATGAGTTTTCCATTTTGTGCATTTTAGTCACTGTATGCCAGCCATTACTAGATAGTGTGAACTGATCATGTTGTCTGACACTTGTTGGTAGGACGAAACTGCTATCAAACCACACACAATAGTTAGTGGGGTGAGATGAAAGTCACGTAACCACAAATCACTGGAGAAACAGAATTTGACAGCACATAGAAACTGCTGAGCACATCTAGTCTGCCAAATGTTCCTAGTTTAAAACGCTCATACCTTACTCGGTCTATTTATTCAAATCTAATTTATTCTATATCTAGGTTTAGACTTTAATGGAAAATGTCAACTTCACAACTACTAGCACCTTGAACAAATTACTTGTAACTTGTACTGTTTGTTTTTAATTAATTAAATTGTTTTAGAGATATTTTATTCAATGGTAGGGGTTATTTTATCTACATGAAGCAAACGGTGGAAAAACTATTCTAATCAAATTCTTTTTCGCCTCTGCCCATTCTTACAAAGGCTACCTGAACCAATCAACAATAAGCATCTCAACAATAGGGGAGCAATAATTTAATTGAGATAAATCATCCAGAACATGAGACTAGTACTTTATGTCAGCAGCTACCATTATATACACGTTAGGCACATTTATAATAAATATAGATTGCTGCACATTTATTTCCTGTGCTGAACAGCAAAATGTAATTTTTTAAAAGAAAAGTTACAGATTAGCATTAAGCCCACAAGTATCCCATGTTACGATTCTAAGTAACTGTTAAAGACGGAACAAGGAGTCCAACAGTTAACATGTGTACCCCAAAAGGATATTGTACATCTATAAAAAGTTCTGAATCAAAACTGCTCATTTTAGCACATCGGAGAAAATGGTTTAATTGATCAGAAAAGCAATCACAGTTCATGGAGATGGTGAAGTATGATAAGATGTCTTGACTGGAGTTCATTAAAATGATTCCCCTTTCACACAAGTATTACATTGACTTTAAGAAGCTCCAGCATGTGATTTTTTTCTGCTGCTATATTAAAAGTTTAAATGTATTCCTTAGGCCATGGATCTTAAACTTAAGGATAAACCGCCAAAAGTTTTTTTGGGTTGATACATAAAACATATTTTCCTTTATAATTCAAAATTTTGATTGCTATGTATCCTAACTGTCAGATTAGAACATATTCATTGCACGCAACACTGAATTACATTGTAACTATTCAGGAGATCAAAACAACTCAACTTTTTATTGGGGCTATGATAACCATTTACACATTGAGGCCACCCTATCTCTGTGGCATGGAATGAATTTAAAAGGAGACATGACATGTGCAAATTAACTCTCAGTGATTCGATGATAAACTAAATGCTCTTCACATCTCATCTCCTATGTTTTGGTTCAGAGATTCCATAGTGAACTTTTTTCATCCATGCCAATAGATAAGAAGTTGAGTTCTTGATCACTCAAGCAGCATTCAGTCTCTCATTAGGTGAACATAATAAGAAAATCAACCCCACATTTGACCTTTTCACATAGGGGGTCAAAGGAGTCTGATTAGGGTCAGCTCCAATGCAAGGTGGTTACGCTCAAAGTAGCTACTGAAACTGGTCATGATAATTATTAATGAAAAAATAATGGACTATAAAAAAATGAACGTAAGCCAATTCCCACAGGTTTTAAGGGCTGTTTTACTTTTGTTGCAAATGAGCATTAGTAACCTTTCAGTATAAAGCTGACAACATATTATCTTCATCTTGTGTAAAAACAAAAAAAAAAACAAAGAAAGGAATAACATGGGAGTCAAACCCTTCTGTATTGTCACATGTAACACTCACTATCATTTATTTATATAAAGAATGCAAATTCCAGTTCTTTAGCTAGTGAGCAAGAAGAACAAAATGTGTCCCATTCACCTCTTGAAATGCGTAAGAGCTTTTAAATTGAGCATCACAAACCTTTTCAATGTAGTATGATTACAAGTTTCTCCAACACACCCTTAATTCCCACTTCAAATACACTTGTCACATTTCTCAGATGTACTCTTAGAAGGTATACTTATAGATACTGTCTGTAATTATCAGTAAAACGGCTCTATTGCTTTGCAAATCTATTAACTCATTTCTAGTTTTGTCAAGATGCATTATCTGAAGTAACATTCTGATTTAATGAATATACTTTGCAAAATAAAATTGAAAAAAAATATGAAGAATACTGTCACGGACTGGGTCCTAGCTGATGGCTGGAAGGACCCAGCGCGCCCGATGTAGTTTGCAGGAGTCTCGATGCAGTAGCGGAGTCTGGGGCAGGGCCTGGTGCAGGGTGACCACACTCATCCAGGAGTTGAGCACCTAGGGTAGTGCAGCCAAACACCAGGGCCCTGATATGGCAGCAGATGAAGTCCAGAACAAAACGAATCCTGCAGGCACCCTGGAGCAGGCATGAAGCATATCACTGGATCACGTGCAGGATGCTGCAGGCTGGGAGAATGGAGGCTAAGCAAAGGGTTAATGTAGCAGACACACAACAAGCAAGGGAAAGGGAGACCAGGCAAGAAACATGATATGAGATATACACGAGAAGTGGCTAGAAACAAGATATGAATAGCGTAAAGCCTAAACAGGCACAAGACAAGGAATAAACATAACCAGACAAGACATACATGTTACAGGGCACAACAAAGGACAGGGAAGAAGGCAAGGAACACAGGGGAAGGAGTGAGGAGCCGGAACCCTCGGACGCTTCTCCTATAAGCAAGGATAGGACATATTAACAGGGACATGGGGAGAGGAGAGAGGAACCGGAATCCTCAGATGATTCAAGGAAGAAGGGCAAAGGTACATAAGAGACAGACAAACATGAATACAGAAACTAGCCTAGGACTACAAGATAACTATTGGAGATTCCGTCACATGATATGGCCATAGTATGCTTAGCCCACCACTACGCCAAAGTACTCCAATGACGGTGGGTCCTAACGCTAATCCCTGCTGACAAAGATACAAAACAAACCACACGTATAACACAGAGACATACCTTAGACTGCAGACTGCAGACTGAGACAAACAGAACACACAGGTGGGGCACACCTAATAAAGGAAGCAGAGCTGAAGCAAAGAGCTGGAGCAGAAGCAAGGAATGGAAAATAGAACAAAGCAAAAAGAAATCCAGGAATGGATCAAAGCAAAGCAGGGAAACTAAAGCAGGACAGATATGCAGCTCCACAGCCTGGGCAGACCGTGACAAATACGTGGTGTTTCAATATGGTTAATATGGTCATTATATTATATTATATTAAAAGAAAGATACAGGGTCATGTATATAAAACGTGAGCCTTGCACTTAGCTGCTTTATTTCAATCAATTACTGCTCAATCTTCCCAGCCTGAATGCTATACTATGTCTGTGTACTGATTCTTTTGCATGAATTGATGTCCTATAACCAATAATCAATACATTTAATGTCCATGCTGTTTGTTTTTATAAATAGTCTTTTACTTTAACCCCTTAATGACCAATGATGTGCCGGATACTGCATTCAACCCAGCACGTCAATGGAGCACAGCTTTCTAATCACAATGTTATTTGTAAAATATTTTGAAAAAATGAAAAATTTTGAAAAAAATTGAATTTTTTTTTAAAATAGTTAAAAAAAACAAGTAAAAATGTGGTAACATATAAAACAATAAATATCCAGTGATGGTATCATCAGGGGAACCATTCAGTTCCAACAAATTGTTAAAAAAAGTTTACAAATATGAAAAAGGAGGTTTATTTAATAAGACAGTGCTAAAATTAGCTGTGTATCTTCCTGAAATCCTGCTATGGTTTTAAAAAAATGTATAGGTTTGATTTGGTGACTTTAATTGGCTGGATTCAAAGATGTCCCAAATAGGACATGGGCACAGACTAGATGTCAAAATAAGAAAAAAATGCGCACCTTTTAACCCCAAACAACCCTAAAAACCTATGATGGTGGTATCACTGTACTCGGGAACACAAAGTTTGACTGGTGCTAAAATTAGTGCTTGGAATGAGTTAAAATACTAGTATTCAAAAATATATGGTTTGATGGGGTAACTGGAATTGGCTGGGTTCAAAGATGTCACAAATAGGACATGGGGCCAGGATGACCAAATGCAGCCTTTTAGCCCCCCCAAAAAATCCATGCATTAGTGGTATTACTTTAGTCATGAGATACTGCTGAACACATATTGGGGTGTTGTTTTGAAGTGACATATACGAGGGGCTGTACAATTAACCACAAAATAAATTACTACCACAATGGATGGTAATGGAATTAGTGCATGGAAAGTGATAAAATACCAGCATACTCTGGGGTGTCTAGTTTTTAAGTTTTTGTTTTTACTTTTCACCATTGTTTATAGAAAATTAGATGAAATGATCAAAAAATGGTTGCTAAAGAAAGACCTTCTTGTTTCCAACAAATAATATATAAGATATATAAAAGAGATAAGAAATTACTGTTAAACACAAACACAGCAAAAATGTCAAAGCATCCTCATTTACGAAGGGTACAAAGAAAAAAAAACAGCCACGTCCTTTTACCATGTAGTAGATGCCTATAAGTCTCAGAAAGATACCGCCAGTGATAATAAAACCCACAACTGCTAAACAGACACTTCCTTCCAAAGGAAGCTGCACGGTAAGTAAAGGGTTCATAATGAGTGTCACCTAAATAATTATCATTAAACAGTCACTACCATGCGGTATTGGCTACAACCAGAGACATGCCAACATCAAATCATAGGAATCTCTTCACTAAAGGGAGAGTTGTTATGAGAGTTTGCAAGAGTTGTGACCAACCAATAGATCCCATAAAGATTATGTTAGGAACTCATCCCAGCCACAAGGGGAAACACACAAAAGCTTCCAGACATTCAGTATAGTCAAAAAATACACACGGATGACATTAAATGGCTTGAAGCTTAACAGTAATGCTTTGAAAGCATACATGCAATGGACCCCTGTTTCAGTAACTTCTGGGAGTGCTACTGAGCATGTGCAAGAAGCTTACATACTAATACTTGCTGGTGTTGGTAGAAGCAGCCAAGGGAGAGATAAAATGAGATCAAAGTCTCATTTTCTTACTCCAGTAACAGAAAAATGCATGCAGTAAAACAAAGTCTATGCAAAATGGATTTATTTTTGGGGGGACTAGACTATTAATTTAACCTGCATGTCAAGCTGAATAAATACATACAAATCATAAAATAATAATATGCCAAGCTAAATGAGTTCACAGTAAACCGCGGCGGAACAGAAGTCATCATTAACAACATTTTAGTTCCAACTGGGGTTGTCAGATTGATGAAGACCCAGCTGTGGAACAAAACACCATTACTTTTTTTTTCCTATTTTAGCACACTGTAATTATATATTTAACACACTGGTATACATTTATAAATTTATTTTATACAAGTAGGTAGAGCTGCATTTAATGATGTTTCTAATGCAATCGTGGCTTTACACATTCTTTATATCAATATTGCAGCTTAGCCTTAATCCATGTTTCTAGTTATAAACAACACTCTTCAAAATCAAACAATGACTAAAAAACACATCTATCATTTGTCATAGCGGCAAGGCATGTATTTCAGCTTCCATGCCACGTATTCATATAACACAATATACTTTGTGTTCCCAAAAACTGTTAATTCTCTATAAGGAATTCAGAGCACATTTACATGTCAACAATATTGAAACACTATATTAAGTTGAATGAAGATGAACATTTCAGATCCATTTTACACTAGATATTGGCACCTCTCCCCTGAGTGCTGCAAAAACTGATTTGTCTCTTGTGGAATGACCTATCACTGTAATTTCTAGGGCAATATGAACTGCACAGTAACATAATTTTATTCTGCGTGAAAACATTTGCAAGTAATTCCCATCAGAAAAGTGACAAAGATCTCATAATTCTCACTTATGAATTGTTACAGTTGAAATCATATGATATATTCCTAAAACATGAGAACAAATTAAAGCAGTTATAATACCTGGCAAAGAAAGTTTCTTATGGTGAGTATAACCGAAAGGAAACAAAATAACTCTCTTAAACCACCGATTGTTTTGGTATTTTCCTTCACATTGTTTAAAATAGGATTTTTTGGTCTCTTTCATCTTTTTATACCTCTCACATACTTACATGCCTGGGTTCCTGGACTGCCAACTCCCAATGGAGAGGGTCTGTTCATGGCAGCAAAATCATTTGAGCTGTGTAGATATCTTTGGAGCATAGTGCTATTTCTGATCACATGATATTTTTTTAGGACTGCTTGCAAATGGTTTGACCGTTGGCTTCACACTCAACTCCACATCTATGGGATTACCCTTTGGCTTGGCTGGTATTGTACTTTTTTGACCAATGACTAACCTCAGTCTACACAGGATTTCTTTGATAGCAAATTGTGTCTGACCATAATTCTCCATCCTCCTCTGGCCCCGTATGCAGTAGGAGACAATTAATTTTAGACAGCCTCAGTGTACCTAGAGGCTCAGCCTTCAGCTCTGCATTTGGTATTTACTGGGTGTGTTCTGGTTTCCTTGCTGTGTTGGTCATTTCAACAGCACCCTGGAATTTGAATGTATTTGCTTTTAGGATGCACTTCCCTTTCTTTTTTCAGTTCAACACATTGCTATTCACAGATGAATAACAGAGGGCTGCTTGCCCTGCATAAGTACTCTTGATGGACACTATAGGAACACAGGCACCTCATTTGACTTTCCCACCATACTTCATCCAGATTAGATGTAGATCAGAGGGTGGCAGCAAAGGAAGGCATCACTTTAGCGTTAGTGAGTTTTAATACCAATGTATAAAAGTAAAATATGTTTTAATGTATTCCTTTTTATTTTGCCATTGAAGGTAAATTTAATGAATCCTTTATTTCTGGTGCTCTATTACAGAGCATGGAGGAACTAGTTGGGTTTCCAATTTTAAATAAATAAGGTCTATGGAAAATGAAAAAACAAAAAGATTACCTGCACACACCAGCAAAATTACTCTTTGATCTCATCTCAGCACCCGACTCAGTGTTCCATTTTCCCTAAATTATTACTTCAGTAGAACTCTAGCAAATGAAATGAAATGTTGAATAGGATCTTGAATGGTGGAAGCTATTATGGCATTCATTACATGTTCTTTGAAAGCTGTAATGATTCTGCAAATAGACAGAGGGGGGTTGGGATTAAATACCGTCTATGCATCAGCCTTCAATTTGGGAATTTTTATCCATGTCCCAGGGTCCCTTAGTAGGTTGACTACATTTCATAATTGAGATTCAGTGATGACAGATGTGTGGCTTTAATAGATACATTTGTGAAATGTGAAGAGAGAGTAGTCACTCACCTGCCAATGTGCCTTTTAGTACAGTCTGTACAAGTGAAGTTCTAGCGAGGTATTTGCACACTTATGCACCCGTGCATTGCAGAGTATTATCAAAGAAGTCTGTTATAATTCTATTGTACAAGGATTCATCATTGCACTCGTTTTATATCTGAAATCTGTATATATGTATTATATGTAAAATCTTATATTTTACAAAATAATATAAAAATATTACAAAATAATAAAAATACAACAATTTAATGTTTTTATACCAATTGTAATACACTCCCAAAAAAGCAATATTATATATGGCATATCAATGCAAATGTGTACAGGGCATGTACAAGGGATGCTTAATTTACAACAGCTGTGGCTCTGTTTACTTTTGCTGCCATAACAGGATGGTTAAAGGAGTCAAAACCATACACAGAATCAATAATACGGTCTGTGCATGATGAGTGTTCTTATAAAGAAAACGCAGGTGTGGGAATAATGACACCAATCAAGAATTTGCCTTCATGGGAATTTATTTGCCTTGCGATTTCCGCGCTCTATTTCAATAATTTCTTTCATTATGATGTAACCCAATGGAAGTTGATTTTGTGACGATGGTGCTTGTTAGAAATTGGTGTTTCTAAATTTTCTGTATCCAGATAATCCCAATGTACCGTGTTTTCAAAACCATCACTTCTCTTATAACTGTTCTCTTGACGTATCATAACATATTACATTCAACAATATTTGTGGTCGAAATGCCTCAAAATGCACATGATCCATGGGTTTAGAAAAACAAGAAATACATTTGGCTACAGTTTGATAACATGGTCAAAATATTGAACAATGGGACCTGAGTTATGTTAAAATGTTTATAAACTCCAAGACAAAAGCCATGCTAGAATAAAAACTGACTCTGTAGTGGCATGTTGGTTCTTGAGTGCATTATTAATCTCCTGGTATTCACAGAATTAGAAAAGGTGTTAAAACATACGTAAGTATTAATTATTACGTACAGAAACATAGAAACATGTTTTTTTTTTTTAATTTGATGGCAGACAAGAACCATTTGGCCCATCTAGTTTGCCCATTTATCCTAAAGTAAAGTAGTCTGTACGTCCTTGGTCTGGTCCTCCACCACTGTAAAGTATAACTTCCTTACATTACATCTAAGCCTCTGACCATCTAGTTTTAGACTATGACCTCTTGTTCTAACATCATATCTCCTTTTGAAAAAGCTTGGCCCCCTGTACTTTGTTAAACCCCTTTATTCCTCACACAGAAGTCTGGGACTTACAGGCATCACAGTGCATTAAATGTTTGCTCTTTATTCATCTATCTACTACAGGGAAACACAAATGATCACTATGAGTTAAATAGTGTCTATCCAACGTAGCAGTAGTAACTGGCATTAATAGGAAACATCCTCGATGCAAAATGTATGCCAATATTTAATTACTTAATAATGGCTAGTTGTAGTATTACACATAACCTGTATTTTCTGTTTAAATCAGTGATGTTCCTCACATATATCGGTACTTAATTCTGACATTTTAAAAGTCTTCAACATTTTAGAAATAAATATTACCCTCAAATGGACTTTCACATGTTGGTAGTGTGGATTGGTCAGTGGTTTGAATTGCCTTCCATCTGGAAAAATAACCATCAGTGGTTCATATTTTGTGTTTTATATGTTGCACCTTTCTTCTTATACCGTTGTTTGATCAAAATTGAGATTTGATTTTGGCACGTTTTTGATTCTATTTGATTCAGCCTCTATTGTTTGGTATTAAACTCTTGGTCAGTTACATCATATGTCATATTTTAGTTGATGTGTTTGCTTGTGAAGTAACCCATATTGTGTTGCTTTGTAACCATCTTCCATTTAGCATCATTCATGGAATGACATTACCTATTCTGGCTTTTAGCCCAACTGTTTTAAAGATGTAAGGTATTCCTAGGACGTCCATATTCAAACCTAATCCATGTTTAAATAAACATAATTTTTTATGCCATTAATTCGGAAAGAAATAGATTTTTTCCTATGGTTTATGGTTTGATTTGTTTTCTCCTAGGAGGAAATACAAGAAAACATCTCAAAGGTAGGAATTTCTTGTCAAGGAACATTATGATAAACCTTTTAGCACATTCAAGTACTACACATACGTTGCAATTGTGTTTCTATTCATTAGAAGATAGAATTTGAATTTAGCACCAGAAGATGCAAACATGCCTTTGGCAAGAACAGAATTGGTGCCAACCTCACACTTTAAGTCATAAAATAGTTTTGCGGGATACGGATATAAAATGAATGGAGAATGACCTAAAATGGGCAAAAATGTTTGAATAATAACAAAAAAACAGTCCTGATTAAGCAGATGTTCACGCCTTTGAAGGTACCAACATGTTTATGTATTTGCTTTGCTTAAATATCTAAATATCTCTAACCAAAGATCAGTTGAAACCACAGCTTCTAAGACTTCTCAAATAGGTTAATTTATTAACCCTATACAAAGCATGTGTATGCATACAGCACCAACCAATGACTGATTATGGCAACAGGATGATGGAACCTGAGTGATTTAGGTTCCTCTTCTTGAAACAACGGCGGAGAGAATAGAGGTATAGATAGAGAGTGGAGGTGGTCTCCATTTTTCTACATCAGTCATGTTGAAGTGATTAACATTTATGGCAAGGGCATAGCTTTATATTTTACTATTACATCATCTTCCATAGAGCCCTTTCAGTCTGCCACGTGATTACAATACATATTCCTATCAATCATGTTTCACTTATACCTAATGTGAATGTATATTTAGAATAAAGAAAGCAGGGATTTTTAACACAACATAACAATACAACAGTCCAGTCTTAAAAACTAATTTTTTATTTTTAATTCATGTTGGAGTCCATTCTGCTTGGACTTAAGTTTTTTGAATTAAAAAAAAAAGAGATTTATTTTCAATTTAACTTAGCTACTGGCTGCCTCCAATGAAAATGGATAGTCGAAACAGGAAGCATAATTCACACACAAGATCATAAGCACTCTCATTAAAATTAAGCACATTGTTTAATGTATTCTCAGATGTGATTCCACATTGTTATTTAATGTGCGATTTGTGATGTGCTGTTTCTGTTGCACAGTGGAATATGATGGTGCTATATAAATCAATAAATAATATAATTTTTGCAATACGAAAAGCTTGTGGTTGCAAAATAATTTGTCTCCTGTTCCTCCTCACCTCTTGCCACAGTCAACACAGGTGTCCTAAATTGGACAACAGTAATGTTGGGGTATGTGATGTCACCACCTCATATTTTCACGTTAAGATGCTCCATGTTGTAGAAACCTCTGCTGTAACAGTCTGTTTCAATGGCATGAAAAGACTGGGTTAAGTCTAGACTGTGAACTCTTCTGGACCAAGAATTATCTTTTACAAAAGTTTTCCTTCATTCATAATGCTCTTATCTGTGTGATGGGTTTGTGACAATGTAGTCATTTAGTTTTTTCAATATATTACAAATACTTTAATCAAGAAGAGGTCACAGTAATACATTTCAGATGTCATTTGTGTGTAAGGATAAAGTAAATGAGGGTTGAGTTATGAGCTTAAATTGCTATTTGCAGCAGCAGGTTAATTACAGTTCAGTGACTCATATTTTCTCATCAGATGCAACACTATTGGAAACATTTTCTTGAAGCAGAAAGTGTTAGTAGGATATAATCTATTTATGTGAAACAGAATTTTTTTATTGCAATCAGATAAACAAAATCAACAGCCCTTACACACACATATACACATACACTTCCCTTACACACACACATATACACTGCCCTTACACACACCTGCCCATAAATACACACATACACTGCCCTTAAACAAGTTACTCTTTTGTTTTGTTTGTAATTGTGTTACCATATAGATGTTAAAAGTACTGTTCTACCTAATCTGCTGACTGGAGCTACTTTATAACTAAATATAGTGGGCTTTGAATATATTACCTTTTTTTAATTCAGCGCAGAATTGTCTTTGGAGATGCTCAATTTATATTTTTTTTAATTTATTATTATTATTTATTGTTTTATAAAGTGTCATCAAATTCCGTAGCGCTGTACAATTTAACTTGCTCTACTCTGGTCAATGAGAGGATGCATCATAACCTATATACGCTAAGTAATATTAGCTATAAAAAAAATAGTAATAATGCGCATTTTGAGAGCAGTACTAGATTTTCTACAATTTTTTTTTCAGGAAAACATGCTTTCTGCTCGATTCCAAGCTTCCTGCTCAATTGCTGTCTCGAGCAGCTGAGATATCTTCCCCTTTCTCCCCAGATCTCTATCAATATCCTTGCATAGTGAGTAGAGTGGTTGGATATGATGTAATTCCCTAAGACTCTTGAAATAACAAATTCTTGATCAGATTTTTTGCACGTCACTAAATAATTAAAATGTTATAATGGGAATGGTTTCTTGTTCATATCCCCCAATATATCAGGTGCTCAAAGTGATAGTAACAGAAATCACCCAAATGGCTCTGATCAAAAGTTTACATACCCCTGAATGTCTGGCCTTGTTACAGACACACAAGGTGACACACACAGGTTAAAATGACAATTAAAGGTTAATTTCCCACACTTGAGGCTTTTTAAATTGCAATTAGTGTATGTGTATAAATAGTGAATGAGTTTGTTAGCTCTCATGTTGATTCATTGAGCAGGCTAGATACTGAGCAATGGGGAGCAGAAAAGAACTGTCAAAAGACCTGCGTAACGAGGTAATGGAGCTTTATAAAGATGGAAAATTATATAAAAAGATGCCAGTCAGTACTAGAAGTAGAAAATAATGGGGATCTCTTGATACCAAGCCAAGGTTAGGTAGACCAAGAAATATTTCAGCCACAACTGCCAGAATAATTATTACCTCAGGTGAATAATACCTCAGGATAATTACAGGCTGCTCTTGAAAAAAAAGAGGGCATGGTTGTTTAAAGGAGCATACGACGATAATTGTGAGGCAGAAAGGTGCTGTATAGAATGAGATCCAAGGAACAGAGGACTGACTAGTGAAGAAGATGTGGAGAGTCCACCCGCAACATCAGTGGGACCCCCCCCCAGGCCAAGGGCAGCAGGTCCACAAAGGAGACAGACCATCTCATGCATTACAGGAAGCCAATCACCCAAAGGTGATCAGGCTCCCCGTAGCACCACTGTTCAATGGGCTAGTTATAAAAGCGAGATCCCTGATATCTCCATTAACAATATGAAGGACTGTGCTGAGTTGGCATGACCTCCACAGTTACCTTTGCTCAATGTTACACGTACTTATGAAGCAGGGAGTAGAAGAGACGTCATTCCTTCAGAAGGAGAAATGTGGCATGGAGTGGGACAGCTGGCTGGAGGCACCCTGACTCAGGCCTTTAAATAACATTAATACACCACTGATCATAATTGGACACATTTCCTCTTTCTTTTTGTTATCTTGTAACTGCTTGTGTGCAGTTTATTTCTCACCCTCTCTTGGGCCCCTGCTCTCCTCACACCAACCTGATGAATTTCCATGCAATCTTGCATTTCTTTAATTAAATTTTTATTACTTCAGACATAATGAAGGTTGAAATCTACTTACAATAAGGTATTCCCTCAAATATATATATTTATAGTGATCATTTAGATATACAATATAAAGATATTTTATTTTTCCTTTGCCTCTCACTGGCCGAACAAACAATACGACTCTCATATAAATTCCATTAGAAGAATTTCTTGCCTTTAAAATGAGTGAGTAGACTAATCTTTTCTTGTTGAAGCTTTTAATATCTTCTTGATAAATTCATTTTCTGCATGAAAGTGCAATGAAATGGCAATGTTATAATCTGAATTGGTAATGAAGGACGTGTTAAGGGAATAAATGTGAGAACTGGGAACATCTATTCTTCTTTAATAAATACCTTGCTTAAGATTGCTAAAGTAGTTGCAAAGAGATTTGAAACATTTATTTGGTTCACCTACAATAAAGTTTCCATTTAAACCAATGATAATTTTGCTTGGTAAGAGAAAGCAGCAGTTGAAAACTACCCTGGTTATATTAATTTGAGTACCTGTCAAATCTTTTTTCCCTTGTAGCTAGAGAGTTCCTGGGATCTGAAATGGCATCCCTAGAGCTTAGATATTATGTTGCACCAGGTGTTTTGGCTATGTTTTAATTGTGGTTTTAGATAAGTATATGGTTTAGACTTTCCTTAGTCATTAGTTGAAACTATAACCTATTATTGGGCCAGCTTATAAAAGTACCGTATTTGCTCGATTATAAGACAAAGTCTTATAATCGAGGTCGTCTTCTAATCAGACCTCAATTAGGTTGACAGGCTGCTTACCGGTGCTTTGGTCGTGAGCAGCGTCTCTTCTAGCAGCAGGAGAACAGGAAGTTAGTAGAGTGTCACATAACTCTGCCTCCCCCTCCTTCTTCTGGGGGCGGGGCCAGAGAAGTTGCTCGCACAGCCGGGGCCCTGCAGAAGTCTTCGAGTGAGAGATCTGCAGTTCAGGTAAGGGGGTGGAGGAGGGTTTTTGAGCAAGTATGTGTGATTAATGGAATGAATGAGTATTTAAATGTTTGTGAATGAGTGTGTGTATGATAGCATGGATGTGTAAGGTGGGTGGTGGTGGTAGCATGGCATAGGGAGGCTGTACTCACACTCCTATCATCCCCAGGTTCCAGCATGTACTGGCTGCCTTGGCTTGATAGGAGTGTGATTGCTGTTAGCAGTTATATATATATATATATATATATATATATATATATATACACACCTCCAGAAATGCCTTTTAACCCCCTATATGCCACTCTGGCATATAGAGGGTTAAAAGGCACATCATGGGGCAGAGTAGCAAATAGGGGGTATAAGGCATTTCTGGGGGCAGAGTGGCAACCCTGGGGGCAGATGTGCATAACTGGGGGGGGCAGGTTGGCAAATAAAAGGAAATAAAAAATATATATATTTTTCTAAATCATAGCTTTTATTAGATATGAAAAAATTGTTTACATGCATTAATATTTACTAGTAAAACTTTTTTTTTTCTATAGGGTAGTCTTTTATTCAGGCTTTTTGTTTTTTTCCTAAATTAATATTTAGATTTTGGGGAGTTGTCTTATAATCAAGCAAATACGGTATCTAAGGTATTTCAGGACATCTTTTTCTATGTTTGCCAAATAAAAAAGGCTTCAACTTAAGCTAAATATTTAATTTTGTGGGGCTAATACAGCTATATCCATACTATAAACACAGTTGTACTGCAATATATATTTTTTTATTTTATAAGTATGAAGAAAACAAATGAAGAATATACATATAATACTGCCAAGCAAAGTTAGGACAAAGCTAACCTAGACTAGAGAGTAAATATGGAACTTCAGCCACTTTAGCATACCCGCTCTCCTATACAATTAGTTTTGCAGAGGTTTAATTTTTTTACAAATTACTACAACAAAAATGTACACTATGTCAAAATAAATGGTAGGACAGGATAATAAATGGGTTAAGTCAATAATGTTTGATAGAATCATTCACTGAAATTTATATTAAATCATATCTGTAACTATTATAGAGAAAAAAAACTTCAGATACCATTTGTTATAAAATGGTATTTCTGAGTATTAATATTGCTCTAATCATTACGGCTAAAATAGCTGCATAATTTAATTTCCAAATTGTGAAAATTGAGACTGTGTACAAACATACACGCACACACACACACACACACACACACACACATATATATATATATATATATATATATATATATATATATATATATATATATATATATTTCTATGTATACCGGTATATACATATATATATACATATATATATATATATATATATATATATACATACTGATCGGCCATAACATAATGACCATCGGCTTAATATTATGTAGTTCCCTCTTTTGCGCCCAAAACAGCCCTGTCCCATGAAGGCATGGACTCCACTAGACCTCTGAAGGTATGCTTTGGCATTCTTTCTAAACTGGAGAAAGTAGACAATTGTGTTCCTGTATGCATTCGCTCACAAAAAGTTTGCTGTTGACAGAGATTATATGGCACTGACAAGCTGTTTGGGCACAAAGATGACACTGTGGGAAGTGGGTGACATGTGACTTAGTGAAGTCAGTTGCCTAAAGAGGTAAAGTGGTTGTTATAGAGAAAAGGAGTGGTTAGAAGTGCTATGTTTGTTAAGGGGGGGAGTGAGCAATATAGCCCCATCAACCTGGGGCACCAAAAAAATATTGAACCCAGGCATCAGTGACCCTAGACTCTGCCCTGAATTTACCAAACATAGTTCAAATTTTAAATTCACATCTAATAAAAGCAATTAAGAAGTAGATTTCCCAGATCTTACCTTTTACATTAAGGATAATAAAATCTATAAAAAAAAATACTACAAAAACAACCAATTGTAAGAAATCATTTGCCAGTTTCATGAAATTTTTTTTGGAAAACAAAATAATTAATAGATTTAGAGAAAGAGATTATAAACTCACTGATCTCATAAAGGAACCTCGAGAAGTTGCTGAAACAGAATAAATCTAAAATATTAAAGAAGAAGAGGATGGAGAATAATAATGTCAATAAAAAGTGCAATTTATAATGTAATTTTCTCACAGTGCACATATTATGAAAAAGGCTTGTAAAAACATTGTGACATCTTAAAAAGGCAAAGATCCAAATTTAATTCTAAAAGAAAAAAAAATTATAATATTAAAAAAAAAAAAAAAAATAGTATCTCGCAACCTACCTATAGAGCTAACCAAATAAAAAAACACAAGAAATGTTTGCCACCTGCAATGTTTGCAAGACTTGGGAAGATGAATTTACAGACCATAGTTAAATTGTTAGCTCTTCAAATAAAATACATTTTGTTTCATGTGAACACAGAAATGTTATATATCTTATCCAGTATGCTTGTGGACTACAATATATAAGAAGAACTACTAGAAAACCAAAGATAAGACTAGCAGAACAAATAAATGATATAAGGCAAGTCCAATTTCATATAGTATACCATACCATTTTAGTAAAATGTGTAAGGATCCTTCTTCAATTAAATTTATAGGCTTGGAAAAAAATACTCTAAATTGTTTCATTATGGATTAATGATAGTTTAAATGACCTCCGAATTTTAGCCCTGTATTAAATTTTTTTCCCATTTGTCATCTGCTTTTTGTTTTTAGTAATAAAACAGTAATTAGAAACAGAAATGATATCAAACATAATATGTCTAAAATTGTATAACAATGAATTTTGTTAACTGGATAATGATACCAATTAAGCAAATTTATAAGGTGAATCCAGTACCTCCTCCCAATTTCATCCCGTTGAAGCCCATTGGTGAAACACGTAGGGTGGGAGGAGCGTGATTTTTAACTCCAAGTTACCATTCTTCAGCATGTACTTCTCTTTGTATGGTTGTATATGATTGCATATAAAATACCATTGGAGCAAAAAGACATACAAGATAATTAGTGATCATAAGTTAATAGTAGTTTGTTCTACCAACTGAAAATATAGTAGTATATATATTGATTGCTGGATAGATATTTACTAGTGTTCCATTGAGGTCCCAGATACGGAACATTTAAAGGCTGTTGAAATTAAACACAGACTTTACTAAATGCTTTCCTAAATGAACAGCTTAGTGTAGAAGAACTCTGAAAACATAATAAAATTTAGGAGATTGGAAGCCACTATTGCAATTTTAGTTTACACAGATTTACTAATATCGGCAGATTTATGATAATGTGTTGTAAATGATATATTCTTGGCAGTTTTATTCACTTTTCTTTTTTCCATTATTACATTGTTGTATCTTAAGTGTTAGCTTCTCAAATAATGCAGAATGCTGGGTTATATAGCTAAACGCATTAGCAGTAAAAAGAGGGAGGTGGTTATGCCCCATTACACATCCATCGTCAGACCTCACCTAGAGTAGGAGATTGACATTCTGGAAACAGTTTGGAATGATCTACTGAAATGGTTTGCAGAATAAAAAATATCAGGAAAGACTAAGGGATCTTGGTATGGATAGGTTGGAGGACAGAAGATGGTAGAGATGGTAGACATTCACATTTAGAAACATTCAGATTTAACAGTACAGGAGAAGACATGTTGGAACAGGAGGTTTTCATCTAAAGCTAGGGTCAGATGCTGAGATGTAATGTAAGGAGCTTCTACTTTACTGAGAGTGGGACGGCCTCCCAGCAGAAGTAGTAGAGGCTAATGTAGTGAGGGAAAATAAACATGCATTTGATGCATAGCGGTGTATTTACCTTTGGGACCACTTTAGGCCCAGTGTAGGATAGCCCCCCCAGCTCCTGTCAACCACCACACTCTGCTGTCTACATCCCAAACCCCAGCACACTGTGTCTTTTAATGAAGTCTATGGTGGTTGTGCTGAGCTGGCACAGCCCTTATAGTGTAAATAGGTCTGGACTTGCCCCCTATGATACGTCACTGGATAGGCATATGGCGCTCATGAATCTAAGACAAGAATAAGGACTTATTAAGGTTTGAGTCTTTACATAAAAAATTGGCAGACTAGATGGGCTGAATTGTTCTTATTTGCTGTGATATTCCATGTTTCTATTTATATTTTAATTAAGTAGTCTCACATTTATCAATGTAGGTAAGCCCTGCCAGCACATCTCAATTAAATATGCAAATATCACATCAAGTAAGCACGTAGTACAGTGTACTGATGTGGGCTTTTGCACAATGACATTTACTAATTATATATTGTTGTTACATATGATGTCAAGTCTCTGTTGATCTTCTGTAGTCCCTTAGCAGATTGTAATAAAACAAGTGGTATGAAAGTGTGCCTGGTAGATCAAAATTAAGATGAAATTTAAGATACAAAGCACAGCACAAATTAGACTGGTTTTCTTGTGGCATGAAACAAATTGGATATTTAAGCAATACATTTATCGCTAATTGAAAATAAGTGTTTTGCAGATCCTTGAAGAAGAATGATTCAGAAATGTGACCCTAATGCTAAATACAACGATTGTTCCATTTCCACTGGATTTTAGGTTCTTGTTATTATTTAAAGACAATGTGTGCAAAATGCAAGGAGGTGCACCAAAATTAAACACATCACACACTGATAAATTGTAGGTATTTTTTTACAAAAACAAGAATTTAGATACCCATGTAATTACCAAAATGTTGACCTACATAGTGTGAGGTCTTCATTGTCATCTTTAGCAGAAAGCCTACAAATTTGGCAATTATAATATATAAATTAAACTAATAATGTACAGGGCACATTGTGAGTGACAATGCAATGAAAGACTTGTATTGAACACGATTAATACATAAGTAGTAATAGCAATTAAATCCATGTACCTTTTTCCACATAATGCACTACATGTCTTCTAATACCCATGTGTTATATGCAAATCGGGTGCATATGTTTACAACTGATTTGTAGCTAATGACAATAGAACAGACTACAAATTGAATATGAAATATTATCATATTATACTGGAAACAATCAAGCAGGTGGTAAAGTGTATATTACACTGTTAGACAGTTTGTATGTTGCAAATACTCAGAGAATGTTAGATTTTATAAAGTGTTACAAAAAGCCATGCAATTTATTTGTGATGCGAAGCTGTAGACCTAGCTGATTTTATCAAACTAAATTTGTGTAGAGCATCAAAGTGCCAAATAATCCTGTATGCAGTCAAGAATACTCTATCTAGGAGGGAATTACACAAGATAATAACTATATGATTTAGAATTATGACCTACAATTATAGGAGAAAATGGGGAAATAATAATACCTGGGAACTATCCAAGTTTGGCCCAGAGTACTCCAGGAGAAGCGCCACTTCTCTGGTTCTCTGGGTCAACACCCCAATCCTCTGAGTTGTGGAAGCAGGGTCTTGGAACGCCTCACTACCCGCCCATTTCCCCTTTAAATGGGATTTTTCCCACAATGTCAGCAGGAC
Organism: Spea bombifrons; assembly: GCF_027358695.1. Lineage (NCBI taxonomy): Eukaryota > Metazoa > Chordata > Amphibia > Anura > Pelobatidae > Spea > Spea bombifrons. Next base: position 39,142,136 of record NC_071091.1, read on the forward strand.
CGCCGACTGACATCAGTTGGACTGCCTGTTGACGTAAGTTGGACTGCCTACTGACATCAGGCCCCGAAGGCACCAGCAAGGGTAAGCCAGCCAGAGCCCACAAGTTTCCAGGGATGGAAATAATGCTTATCCTTTATGAGATGATGTGGTTATATGTCAGGTTCGGGTGAGAACTATGCAGGATCTGCAGGTTTATATGAAAGCAATGTCTGTAGAAACAATCCAGGGGTAAGTAACAAGCCTCAACTGCAATCAGCAGCTCAGAGGATCAAAATAACTGAGCACTGAGTAACACTCAATGCTGCCTTTTAAAGCAACCGCCCACTAAGGCCATGCCCCCTTAAGGGATATTTAAGGAGGAAGTGACAGCGCGTGCCTGCCCAGGAGCAGTACACAGGAACAGAGATCCCTGAGGCATGGAGCAGGAGAGAGCCATGAACTGCAGGAATCAAGGTGAGTTCCACTGTGGTCCTGACATTATCCGAGAGTGTAGTCCAGTAGACCCTCTGTATATTAGAGAATTTGCCGAAATTCAAGCAGGTGGTAAAGTGTATATTACACTGTTAGACAGTTTGTATGTTGCAAATACTCAGAGAATGTTAGATTTTATAAAGTGTTACAAAAAGCCATGCAATTTATTTGTGATGCGAAGCTGTAGACCTAGCTGATTTTATCAAACTAAATTTGTGTAGAGCATCAAAGCGCCAAATAATCCTGTATGCAGTCAAGAATACTCTATCTAGGAGGGAATTACACAAGATAATAACTATATGATTTAGAATTATGACCTACAATTATAGGAGAAAATGGGTAAATAATAATACCTGGGAACTATCCAGGTTTGGCCCAGAGTACTCCAGGAGAAGCGCCACTTCTCTGGTTCTCTTGGTCAACACCCCAATCCTCTGATTGAAACGCCTCACTACCCGCCCATTTCCCCTTTAAATGGGATTTTTCCCACAATGTCAGCAGGACCGCCGACTGACATCAGTTGGACTCAGTGTTCCCTCTAAGCCGTGCGCTTGTGCGTGTGCACATGACTTTTTAAGAGAGCGCACACGTCCAAAAATTGTGCGCACAACAGTTTTTCCCCAAAAAAGAAAATAATAATAATTTTTTTTGAAACTTTATGCGGCGCGGATATTGTACGCACAAAATTTTTGCTCTGTGAAAATGTTTGCACAAGACAAATTTTCTGCGCACGCCAACTAAGAAAAATTAGATGGAACATTGGTTGGACTGCCTGCTGACGTAAGTGGGACTGCCTACTGACATCAGGCCCCGAAGGCACCAGCAAGGGTAAGCCAGCCAGAGCTCACAAGTTTCCAGGGATGGAAATAATGCTTATCCTTTATGAGATGATGTGGTTATATGTCAGGTTTGGGTGAGAAGTCCACTATGCAGGAGCTGCAGGTTTATATGAAAGCAATGTCTGTAGAAACAATCCAGGGGTAAGTAACAAGCCACAACTGCAATCAGCAGCTCAGAGGATCAAAATAACTGAGCACTGAGTAACACTCAATGCTGCCTTTTAAAGCAACCGCCCACTAAGGCCATGCCCCCTTAAGGGATATTTAAGGAGGAAGTGACAGCGCGTGCCTGCCCAGGAGCAGTACACAGGAACAGAGATCCCTGAGGCATGGAGCAGGAGAGAGCCATGAACTGCAGGAATCAAGGTGAGTTCCACTGTGGTCCTGACATTATCCGATAGTGTAGTCCAGTAGACCCTCTGTATATTAGAGAATTTGCCGAAATTTCTAAAGAGTAGGTAGGAAACAATAACGTTGAATTTGACGTTAGTTAAGAACCATTCAGCCCATCTAGTCTGCCTGTTTTTCCTGCTGTAAAGACTCAAACCTCAATCAGTACTAGGCAACATGAGGGCAGGTATATAAATATTTTTCATTTGCATTGGATATGTATTTACTACAGATAAAACTGTTAATGCTCATTTTTCAAACTCTTTACTTTTTTAATTTTTAATTCCTACTAAATGATGGGTTATATGTTTTCCACTCTTGTCCTTAAAAATGTATAATTTGTGTGCATGTACTAAATAAAAAAGAGGGAAATAATGGTTGAACAAGGACATATAAATGTTGAAAATTCTATTGTCCTCAAGTGTAGAAAATTGCTTTCATCCTTCAGGGGTTAAGAAAAAAAATGTTTAATGATTGGGCTCCACAAGACTGGAAATACATTTACATTTTGTTTTATTATTTTATTAAAGTTCAGTGTTTTATATGGGGACCTTTATCTATGTAGTTAAATCTTCATTAGACCGATTATCCATGGTTAGATACCTGTCTGATTTTATCAGACCATTGTGACTACAAACATTGATTTTAATTGACTTTCAGTCCTTTTTATAGATACAAATAATTACAGTGCAAAAAGCATAAATGCATGAATGAGGGAATATCCAATTAAATCAGATATGTCTCCATTTTTAATCAGGCAAAAATTAAGATAAACATTGACCATAATCATAATGTCCATTATGTTGTTACAGCTGATTTTGTAAAAATTCACTTCGGGTTAGTCTTTCTTGTGTTATTAATTGAAGATATCTCAAGTTGTTTGATACACTTAGCTGTATGTCCCCTGCCTCTAAGTAACAGAGCTAAGGTTTATGTGCGCTGACACCACATTGCATCTCCAATGTGGTGTCAGCGCACTGGTTAAGGTCCTGGATCACCGATGCAAAAACAGGCTCTCCTTGCAAACATCCCCAACCTGAGAAGTCTCTATGGTAGCAAGACCAGCCAAGCAGCAGAAGTACAAAGACCGAAACATGAGGGTGATGTACCAGGGACAAGGCAAATGAATGGTCAGACGGTCCAAAGGTCAAAGGCTAGTGATGACAGAATCAAGATTGTTTAAAAAGGCACTGATAGGGGCAGGCGGAAACTAGCGAGGTCAGGAGACAATCCAAAGATCAAAACCGGTGGTAGGCAGACACAAAGCGGACATGGTTCAGGAGTGGCTCCTCGAGGTAAGATGCTGCAGCGTTCGTGACATGTGGCCTCCTTGTGACACTCTGAAGCTTAGTACCATAAGGTGGCTCTTTGGATATCGTTGGCGGTCTCTCCATGACCACATCTCTCTTGGCTTTGATTCTGCCACTCCTAATTTAGATTTGGGGGGTATGTCGCTCTAAACAGCAAAGTTGCAGGTGTCCTTCATAATGGAAGGAGCATGCAATGTTATCAATAATTCAGGATTTAGTATTATCTGTATAGAAGGTTTTAATATAAAAATATATAACATCACACATCTGTTTTTATTGGCCTGATTTGAGGATGAGTTTTGATGAACTAATGGTGCTAGTTAAAGTATTCTTTGCATTAAAACCGTATCTCTTTTAATAGTTCACTGCTCCCAATATAGCTTGAAAATCTCATGTAGGATATTATCACCAGTCTGATAGATGCCTTAATTACCACTCAAGACACACTATATATATCTTCTCTGTAAGTGTGAATATGTATGATATAATTCATTTAAACCCATAAACAAACATATTTGTTCTTAATGGAAATGAACAAGCTGATTTATACTGTACACAACATATGGAAGCAATACTATGATTTACTATTATTACAGTATTTATGGTCTGTAGAGAATCACTAATCTCCTTGCTGTTATGTCAAGTCACACAAGAAAGAGCTACTGATTTGATGTCATTTCAGATGACAGACAGTTGGCATGTAATCACTAGTTACATCAGCAGCCTGGTTTCTGTATGCCTGTAAAAAAGGACAAATAGATAAGCATATTGGGAATGACAATATGTCTTTTAAATGAAATGCCAACCTTCTGTTAAAAAAAATCTCATCTGGATATGAGATTTGTTATTAAGGCTTTTGTATGGTATGCCAAAGATGTGATTGAAAAAACTATTTTTTTATAGAATTAATGTAGGTTAGTTTTTGACATTGTTTTTTTTTTTACTCTTATTGAAATGCATTTGAAATCAGAATAGCAGTAGCTCACATAAAGGAGTAGAATGCTGATGTGAAAGAAAATGAGAACTAATTCAAGTAAGACTAATAAACTGGAGTATAGGTTTCTGAGATGCCTGTGCCAAAACTGCAGAGGATAAACCATTGTTGAGTTGCTGGGTAAATACAGGATTTTTTTTAAGCTTCCTTATGTTTTAAGCATGCTGACCTATAAACTGAAGGATTTGGGAATGTGACAGGCCCATTTTATCTTTTTGTTAAAATAATTCTCACAGTGGTCAATTCTTGTAAATATTGCTACAAACATAATGGCTTATTTGTTAGTTTTATTTTAAAATGTTTAGAATGTATACATTATACACTATAAAAATGTTGAACATGACCTTAACATGTTACAGAATAATTGAAACAAAAATATGAAATTAGAGTATAAAAGTATAAACAAAAACAAAACAAAAAAAACACAAAATAAAAAATATTTTAATTCATTTAACCCCTTAAGGACAATGGGCGGTCCCTAAACCCATTGAAAACAATGCATTTTGAGCCCGTACATGTACGGGCTTTGTCATTAAGGGGTTAATTAACAATTAAAGTTAATTTTAAAAAAAAGCTTATAGGAATAAGACAGGCAAATGTACCTTATCTTTACTTTTTTAAGATCTGCATGATTATTTCTCCTATTATCTTACAACTTCAGGATAGAAATGGCTTGCCACTCTGAGATGCAGATCTCAGCTTCCACGAGGATAACCAAATAGCTAAAACAATTAACCCCTTAATGACAAAGCCTGTACATGTAAAAAATGCATTGTTTTCAGTGGGTTTAGGGACCGCCCATTGTCCTTAAGGGCTTCCCATTAAATTAGATATTTTTGTGAATATACAATTGTAATTGTTTTTAGATTTTTTTTTTATTTAGTTGATATTGCGATAGTAAAACAAATCATTATTAGGACACATTAAAAGGATAACTATTGAAAAACAAGACGTTGATTCTTGTTTTATAAGGCACCATCATTCAAAAAAAAGTTCCACGGTAAACCAAAGCTTTATCATAGAGAAAAATATGATTTCAGTATTTATAGCCCCAATTGCTGCCTCTAGTATTGCTTTAGGTTTGTATCTCTTGAGTGTCTTGCACTTTACATCTACAGCACATTAGACTCCTGCATTGTACTTTTAGATACTGTTGTATCTGATGGAAATGATTATCTGATAAAAATCAATACATATACTTTACTTGTGGTGGATTTTTTAAGGAAACGTGATTAAGAGATGCAGGTAATTTTGACACAACTGACTCACTCAGGCTTGAAGAACATTTATAAATTAAATCAAAGTAAAAATAGATGGGAGGATGGCTGTCAGCAACATTGTATGGATATGAATTCCTCCAGGACAAAGATGTCAAATCATGATTTTCTGGCTGGCAGTCAATGAGACTTATTTGTTTTATTCATTCTTAATGGTTCTTAATGTTTTTTGAAGCATAACAGTAAAACCACTACTTGCTGTGATTCCTTTTTATATACAGAAAATTCAGCGAATTCCATCTAATGCATTTTGTGGCTGGAGGTTCATTGATTTTGCATGTAGTAATAAAAAAAAAAAACAAGAGAAATAGATTTTAGAGTTGAATGCCATATACAGTTTATTAGATATATTCCACAATGTTTATGTTTTTATCCTATTTAAATGTTTAATGCCATTTACTGTAGACCCAACATATATTCACAATAAGCAACGCTTGTGCTTCAGGTGTATGATTATCTTAAGAAATATGTAAATGAAGCAAGGTCCATCATTAAGTAATAAGCTATGTTACAAAACTGAAAATGATTTGGGCCTTCAGGTAATGATGTTGGGTGCCCCTGTGGAAGCTAGATTTACTTGGGACCCTTAGGCACATACAGCACTGCACTTGTAATGCTGATGGTCTGCCTCCTGGGTACAGTGGTAAGCACAGGGAAACTATTGCTATGACGTTGGTGAGGCTGCACTACAAGATATGTCCCTAAATGATAATGCACAACTGACCCCCTTTTTGTCATAATCACACATTCAGTTCCTGAATAAAATTTGGCAATGTCTAACTATATATAATGTGATAGACATTGAGCACTATAATTTAGTAACTTATATGGATAAAAGGATTTATAACAATGTTTGATGTCCATAAAACCAATAATGTTTGACGGTTTTAATACAGATTAAGTATTTTTAATTTTGATATACCTAGGTATCTAGATCGTAGGTTAATTGGAGATTAAAACTGGACATCAGTGTATAGTTAGGACTAAAAATTATTAGAAAACACCATCCTGTTGGCAGCAACGTGTCACCACACATAAACATTTATGGAAAACAGTGATTTTGTTTCACTAGTGAAATAGCTAAAGACCAGGTGAACACTGTCATTGTCAATAAATCCCCAGCGTGACAGTGAGAATGATAGTAGTGTTTTATCCACACCAATGACATTCAGGTTATTACTCTTGCATATCCTCACTCTGAAATATAATTTAACTTTGCTTCTTGATTTTCTTGTAATGCTTTTCACACATATTTTTCTGCTAGACAGCACATGTGGGTGAGGGACACATGGCATAGCAAATGAGGAAAATTCAAGTTGCTTGCCACTAATCACACTTAATTTTCACCAAGAATTACAGTTTATTCTGGAATATCTGTTAACATAGGCTTCAGAAAAAAATGGTCTTTTATGCAGCGATAATTTTTGAACATTAAACATTATATAAAATACCTTAAAACTGATGTAATGTGTTATTTATGGTCACAATAAAAACATTTTTGTAGATCAAATTTTATTGGTAGTTTTCCAACATAAAAAATGGAAAGGGAGCACAAAGGTATTAGATGATCAAAGAAAAAGCAAACAACTTTTGAAATAAAGATAAAGTTGGTATAGTGTGGGTACAGTCAAACGGCTTTGCTCCAGAGCTTTCCAGGATACACAATTTTAGGTCAAATTAATGGTATACAAGGAATACACCCATAATCATATGACATCATATACAGAATCCAAAGTAATCCAGTGCGCCACATAGCCCAGCCACTCACAGTCCCCAATTGGCCATGGATGGAAGAAGGAGAAAGAGAGAGGGGTGGCGAATGGAGAGGAAAACAAGAACAGGAAAGGAATGGGGGAAGTTGAGAGGAGGATGATGGAGCATTAAGGGGATAAAGAAAGAACAGAGAAGGGGCACTGGGGCGGACACAATTTGACAACTTCAGAAGAGATAAACTGTGTCCAGGCAAACCGCGTCGCAACATACTCCTCATATTTGTCTGCTACTTGTTGTGCTAGTTCCTCCATCACTCTTGTTTCCCCTATCTTTTGGCCTCAAATGTATTCTGCAACATGCCAATGACCTCAAACATACCACCAAAGTCTTAGGAGCCCATCCGTCGTGCCGGTCAGGCGGGGGCTCGCTGTGCACATCGCCACCAATACGCAGCGCCTCACCCGAATACCCTCCCGCGGATGGAACCCTTTCTCAGATACTTACCTCTGTGGGCTCCGTGCCGGCTGATGCTGCAGGCACGTGCACGCCAGCGGTAAGAATGGAGGCTGCTCAGACACGCCCCTGATGACATCTTTGTTGACCATTACCCCAGGAACATTTAACCCCTTAACGTCCATTGCCGGTCAGGCACTTTGCGCAAAAAATTGTCAGGAATCGGGGACTCCCGTTTTAAAAGAGTTTAGGAGGCGATCAACAATATATAAATAATTTTACCACATGGTTGAAAATACTGGACACTAACACCAAATGGTTGTAATTAATAATAATGCTCTGTCAGTTAAAACTAGACATCTGTGAACTGCGCTTATGCCTCAAGTGAGAATGGTTACATAATTATTCTAAGGACAGTAACTTGAACAACTGAACTGTGGTATGCATTTAGCCACTGTGTCACTGGTTGGAATGGACACGTTGTTTACCTATTACATGTAGAACACTAAGTAACCATGAAAACAAGATATAAACAAAAAATGGAAAATAATAAATATCACAAGCACTTGAACATAACATTTCACTTATGTGTAATCGCAATAACTGAATTTATCAGCACTCCAAATTACAGTAGGGTATTTCAGCCACTTGAGCTGAGCACTTCAGGACAGATTAACTCTGGGAATACACATGAACAATTATCCGTTTCCAGAAAAACAATTCCTGGTTTACTCTGGTATCTAAGTTATATACAAATATTTACACACAGAAGATACACAACATTTCAGTCAGAACTATACACCCTGAAATATTCCATTACATGAACGGTAGTTAAAAAAATGGTGCTACAATTTAAGTGAAAGATATAACATATATATACTCCATGATATGCTTTGTTTGTTGCACAATTCATCTTGAATATTAATATGCAAGTGTAATTTAATTTATTATCTTAATACACTGGTTTCCAAATCCATTGTTTGATTAAAAAGACTTAATGATGATTAAGATTCATGAAATAGATTAAAACCAATCTGTTATTCCTCTTTTATCCCCAACCAGTGAGCGCAGTGGGGAAATATAAATAATCATTGTATAAATGTTCCATGTATTGTACATAAACCCATGCTAGACAGCATGATATGAATCCTAACTATAATTGAATTGCCAGCAGACAGCTTAGAAAGCAGTAATGTATTGCTGCTGTGTCTTCTTTTGAAAGCCTGTGAGTCATTTATTAAAATATAAACAATAGCTTTATGTGGTAGTTGGAAATTCCTCTACAACAGAGGAAATGAACTAAAGACTTATTATGAAAACACAAACAAAAGGTGTTGATGCAAAATAAATAAATGCAAAATATAAATAGACAATAAAAAATAATTCCTAGGTGGGAAATAAACATTAAAGTGCTATTTTCAGTATTACACCCTCCCTCTTGCTTTATTCCTCTCATTTAATATCTGCCTCATTTGAGCCCTCCACTCCCTGTCCATTGTGGGGAGGGCATTAAAATGCGGTAACAATTTCTGATTGCTTGCTTACCCATCAATATGGGTGAACATTAGCTAACATGAATAATGGCCAACTGTTGTATATTTATGCTCCAAATGTGTACTATAACCTGAGGTTTCCAAGTTTATACTATGTAATTATGTTAGTAAGCTCTATGTGCCTATTTTTTTGCACAATATGATAGCGTGGAAGTGGCGTTACTACTGTTCTTGTCTCTTCATACCGATTCTAAATAGTTTAGAAAGAGCCCTTCCTACTCGGACCGCAGCAGGCCAGGTCAAAAAGGCCCTTTTTAATCTACTTTGAACCGGCTGAGGGAGACAGGAACGGCTCAGGGTCACGTTAAGTCACATGACCCCGCGGTGAAACCAAGGTGGCTGGCATAGTGTGTGAGCAGCCTGACAGAAAGTAGGGATGGGGTATGTATGGATGTTTGTGTGAGCATGGATGTGTAATTGTGTGTGTGACAAAATGTTTGGGGCAAAGATGGCACAGTTAAGCTTTTTGGTGGCACTGACAAACGGGGGGCAGTGATGGCACAAACAGGCTGTTTGGGATTTAGGACGGCACTGATAAACTGTTTGGGGTAAAGGTGGCACTCAAAAGCTATTTAGGCACTGTGGGAGATGTTGCCCTGTGAAGTTGGGGGGGCAGGCAATTTTTGCACTACGGCCATGTGGTTTCTAGTTATGCCCCTTTCTGGTATACTTAAGCTTTTTTTTAAATTTAACCGAAAAAAATTGTGTTAAGATATTAAAAGGTACATCATGCACACTATTTGTTACATTTACACCATTAAGGGTGTACATCTAATAGAGATGACAACTGAAAAAACTATAGTTGGATCTTTGTGTTTATTTTCGTGGGGAAAAAATCTTCATATTCCACGAATATTCGCCCGTTCCTGTGTTCGGTCTTGGGCGAATATTTGTGTACATTCTTGTTCGTTTTTTTCCAACGTTTATTTTAATTTTAGAAGGGGTCAATACAGGGTTAACACGTTACGCAGCAAATTTAGCGCCAGGATTTTAAAGGTCCGTACGAGCAACTCTATTGGTCACCGGCAGGGGCCTCCCGGTGACCAATAGAGTCGTTTGTACAGACCTTTAACTCATGACGGTGAAACTCCGCCTCGGGAGACGAGTGGTCTCCCTGCTCCAGCAGTTAAAGGTCCATACGAGCGACCTATAGAGTCGTTCAAATGGGTGTTTAACTCCTGACGCCGATACTCGGCCTGGGGAGAGAGAGAACAGGAGTTTAAAGGTCCATAACAGCGACTCTATTGGTTGCCGGCATGGGCCTCCTCTAGCATGAACCAATTGATTGATGCCAGAGAAGGCCCCTGCAGGTGACTAATAGAGTTGCTTGCACGGACCTTTAACGCCTTGCACGATCCTATGGATTTCCACTCCCGTTAACCCCTGCGATGCTGTGTAGACAAGGTAGGGTAGAAGGTCAAGGGACCAGGGAGATTAGTTAGGAGATACTAACGAAGACGAAGAAGAACACAAAGATTCTTCGTGTTGTGTGCCTTCGTCTTCGTGTACGTTTACTCATAGCTGCAGCTCACTTTCAGCGTTAGTTGAAATTAGGGCTGCAACTAACGATTATTTTAATAATCGATTAGTTGGCCGATTATTTTTTCGATTAATCGATTAATCGGATAAAAAAAATGAATGTAAATTTTTCATTTATTTAAAATAATTTACTAAACAAATGATGTTAAATACAAACAGCAGAATAAAAAAACTTTGATAATACATTTCTTGTCTTTATTTCCCAA